>NC_092809.1:143400959-143710078 GCF_040954645.1 Diabrotica undecimpunctata
CGTTTATTTAAAAATACAAAATGAAAATTATTATTAATCGTAAGTTGGCAATTCTTGCCAAAATTGATGGCGGTTCGCCGGTATAATTTGACCCAAGTTTTTAAATATTTGTTTTTCTCTCTTCTTATCAATCCCAGAAGTTTTCGTCACAGGTCTGGGGTCCTTTATCCCAGATTTTAACACTCTGTGCTGCAAAAAGTCCATCTCTATCAACTCCTCGCTATCATCAATCTTAACGTGTAAAATCTTGCTATCTCTCTTCACAATTACTTTAACAATTTGTGATAGGTAAATACGTGACTCTGTTTTCTTTAATTTTGACTGTTATAAGTCTTTCCAGATAAGAAAATCGGAAACTCCCATTTCTTTCACCACCACACGATTCAAATTACACGTTTTAACGGCTTCGACGAAATCATGATAATCATAAACTTTCTTCTTTTTCTTTAACGATAGTTCCACTTGGTAGTGGAAACTATTAGCGGTGTTGCCCTATTCCTTATATCGCTTATCGCATATCGTTTTATCCTACGTTAAAAACCCGTATCTGCTGAGCATATACCAGGTTTTTACTATGAAGCGTTAAATGCCAGGTTTATACTAAGCATAATAGTAATTTTTTGGCGTTTACGGGGAAACTATTCTCTTTCATAAAATATTTAGAAATGTAAAATACGGGTTTTTCTCTATGTGAATATGTTATATAAATCATAATTATTCATATGGTGCAAATATCCCAATTTTTCAAATTTTGGAGATACGCGGTTCTTTCTTAGTAGAGCAGAATAGGCCACAAATAAAGTCATCTTTAACACAGATTTTTTTAAAGTTGATATAAAAAATATTCCCAAACTAATGTAAAAACTTTAACGGTAATGTTACAAAGGGAAACAAAGTTTTTAACCTTTTTTACATTTTTCTGCATGGTTCAAATTTTTATCTATATAATCCAGTCGTCAGAGATTTGACCTCTAAAAATCATACGAACAAGCTGATTTTTTTCTGAGAATGTCAATTTTAAGACTCCAAAAAATATGCAAAAAAGTATACCACTTTTATCCTAAGGCTTACCCCTAAAGCCCCTCTTCGTAGGTGGGAAAAAATGGAAAAATTAATGTGTTGATTCACCGACATTTACGACAACTGTCCTCATCTATAGTTTATTTTTATGAACGAGAGAGTAATTAGCATAATTTTAACTGGTACCTCCGACCACTCCATGGGCGTGCTCAAGATTAATTGAAAAATTACTTTGAATAATTGTAAAAAATAAATGAATTATTTCAGTGTTATAAAGTGTTATGTGTATGTAAACAAAAGTGACCTCTTTTATCACACACTATATTAGAACTGACTGGCCTACATTAAAAAGGGTTTTAAAAAATTCACATTTTTTTTAATTTTTAAAAATTACAAAAGAGAAAAAATGTTTTTAAAACCGTCTAAGGTATGTTAAATAGATGAATAAAAATATTAATATAAAACTTACAGCTACTTGTTACAAATCCAAATCAGATTCAGAAGATGAACTTTCAGAACCAAGATTTATAATAACTGGCTCGATCATTTTATCAGTAATATTGTCCAGCTTTCACATTTTTCCTCTTTAATAGTGTGATTTACTGCCTTTTCCCAGTTTTCAGGTTTTACATTATTTACGGCCTCCAAAAACAACTGTTTAACATCATGAATTTTAAAAGTGGTATTTTTTCTTGAAACTTCATTCTTTATCTGTCCCCATACCAGTTCAATCGGGTTTAATTCACAATGATATGGTGGGGATCTAAGTACTGTCATTCCACGATTTTTGGCAATTTCATCAATTTCGTATTTTTTAAATTTTTCTTTATGAAGAGCACACAACGAATAAAGTTCCTTTCTTATAGATCCGGGATGGTACGTAATATTTTTTGAACTCAGCCAATTCTGCAAGTCTTTTTTTAACCACTTGGTTGTGGGCAGTCCTTCTATAAGACTGGAGTGATAACTTGCATTATCCATTACTATTACACAGTTCTTAGGAAGAAGATCTATCATTTGTTCGAACCATTCTTGAAAGACATCAGCGTTCATGTCTTTATGGTAGTCACCGGTACGAGTTGATTCAAAAGTTAATAAACCACCTTCAACAAAACCGTCTGAACTGCCAATGTGTACTATTATCAGCCTGCGTCCCTTTCCTGATGGTGGGTTTAAACCAGTAGATAAGTTATTTACAAAAGCGTGCCTTTGACTTGTAACAGTTTCATCCTGCCAAAATTTATTTGGTGTATGACCCTCGTTGATCCATGTTTCATCAAGATAAAATATTTTTCTTTTTTGGTTTCTCATTTCCTTTATGGTTCTTAGAAAATGTCTTCTCCATATGACAATATCGCTTCTTTCTAATAAAATAGACTTTCTGGGATTCTTTTTCCAGCGGAAGCCTATTTCTTTTAAAAGTTTCCATAACGTACTTCGACTCATTTCTGGGTAATCCTTATCATCTCGAACTGAGACAAGAACTTTATCCAATGTTGGAAATTCTTGTCTAAAGAAGAATTCATGCACTTTCCGTCGAAGTCCTTCTTTAAAATGATATTCTATTTGAAATTTTGGTTTTCCTGGAGCATTACGTGGCATTTGAAAACTACCACATTTCTCTTCTTTAATAACTCTGTAAATCGTAGATTTCCCAACACCAAGTGTACTGCTAACTAACTCAACGGTCTCATCAACACTTTCACATAAACGTTTGTCTGTAAATGATTTAAAACAATTAAATATTAATGTTTTTTCATTAACTGTTAAAGGACCAATTTTTCGGCGTTTACACGGTACTTCCAAATTTTCCATAACACTAGTATACACAATAAACTGCACCTTGCAACTGAAGTACCTACTTTTAGTGAACTGTTAAGAATTTTGAATACGCCACTTGGACCTTCCTACAAAATGGAAAAACCCACTATCACATTTTCTGTGGAATAAGTTTAGAAGGTAATTATCTAGTCAATTACTGTCGTAGATTCCTGGAATTAAAGAATTAAATGTTTGATTGTTGAAACCCTTACTTCGTGGAATGCACTCATTTCAGATAAAATAAAACGTTTTATTTTATCTAAAGAATTAAACTTTATTTTGCAAATAGGTAGGTACTTATTAAACTTTTATTGGTTATATATAACCAATAAAATAAACATCTTACATTTCTTGCAAATTCATTAGTACCTGTTAACCTCCATCACTCCGACACTGGCAACCTTATTTAGGGATTAGTAAACCTCACAACTATTGTATTCTATTCTGCTCCAACCTTTATACCTGGTGGTCATACTCAATTTAAAATTGTTTTCCTATATACTTCTATAAACTTGTTGACAAATATCTGTTTTTCATTGAGTCACCCGTATCAACAGTTTAGGGATTTGCATACATAATTTATTGTTTTATTACTCTCTTATACATAAAAATACAGTATAACAACTTTTGATGTACTGAGTATATTTGTGTTTGTAACTCCTACAGTAAACGAAAAACTCAACCACAAGAAAATATAGCTGTCATATCTCAGACGTTATTTACCAATTATACAGAAATATATAAACAATTACTCAATACAATTGGTTTTTTGAAATATAATCTAAAATTAATTTTACAATAGAACAAATGTAATTGTTGAAATAATCTTCTTAGATGAAACAAAATTACGAATAATCGACCTCAATAGTCATCATATAACGTTTGTTTGTTGTTACAATGAGTTGCATGCATCTAGAGCAATATTCGGTTCATATTGTGTATGTACCCGGCGAATATATATGCTGCTGAATACTGATACCGTGCAATTTATTCCTCCAACAGAGTCTAAATGTGATTATAAATCCATTCCGCAGCGTCGGATGGTTGGTAAATACCGTTTTCACCTGACCCGTTCTCCTAGAATCACTATTCGTCGTACAGTGTGTTCCACATTTAACGAGATGTTTGCTCTAAGTGAGTTATTTGAAGTATTTGCTTTAAAACTGTAGAAGAAATCTACAAAAGTTCCGTAGAGGATTTATATTATATAAAATGGGCAAAGAGAAAGGATTTTCTAATAAAATTCAGAGCAATTTTTCGGTAATCTAAATTACTAAGAAACAACAAGGAACATTCATTATACCTGATTTGATAATGCATAATTTACAACGATTTTTCTACAACACTCTCCAAAGCAGAAAAACTCAAAATATCGATACCTTCTTGTTTTATAGTGTATTTTTATGTATGAGAGAGTAATAAAACAATAAATTATGTATGCAAATCCCTAAACTGTTGATACGGGTGACTCAATGAAAAACAGATATTTGTCAACAAGTTTACAGAAGTATATAGGAAAACAATTTTAAATTGAGTATGACCACCAGGTATAAAGGTTGGAGCAGAATAGAATACAATAGTTGTGAGGAATACTAATCCCTAAATAAGGTTGCCAGTGTCGGAGTGATGGAGGTTAACAGGTACTAATGAATTTGCAAGAAATGTAAGATGTTTATTTTATTGGTTATATATAACCAATAAAAGCTTAATAAGTACCTACCTATTTGCAAAATAAAGTTTAATTCTTTAGATAAAATAAAACGTTTTATTTTATCTATTTGCAAAATAAAGTTTAATTCTTTAGATAAAATAAAACGTTTTATTTTATCTGAAATGAGTGCATTCCACGAAGTAAGGGTTTCAACAATCAAACATTTAATTCTTTAATTCCAGGAATCTACGACAGTAATTGACTAGATAATTACCTTCTAAACTTATTCCACAGAAAATGTGATAGTGGGTTTTTCCATTTTGTATATAGGAAGGTCCAAGTGGCGTATTCAAAATTCTTAACAGTTCACTAAAAGTAGGTACTTCAGTTGCAAGGTGCAGTTTATTGTGTATACTAGTGTTATGGAAAATTTGGAAGTGCCGTGTAAACGCCGAAAAATTGGTCCTCTAACAGTTAATGAAAAAACATTAATATTTAATTGTTTTAAATCATTTACAGACAAACGTTTATGTGAAAGTGTTGATGAGACCGTTGAGTTAGTTAGCAGTACACTTGGTGTTGGGAAATCTACGATTTACCGAGTTATTAAAGAAGAGAAATGTGGTAGTTTTCAAATGCCACGTAATGCTCCAGGGAAACCAAAATTTCAAATAGAATATCATTTTAAAGAAGGACTTCGACGGAAAGTGCATGAATTCTTCTTTAGACAAGAATTTCCAACATTGGATAAAGTTCTTGTCTCAGTTCGAGATGATAAGGATTACCCAGAAATGAGTCGAAGTACGTTATGGAAACTTTTAAAAGAAATAGGCTTCCGCTGGAAAAAGAATCCCAGAAAGTCTATTTTATTAGAAAGAAGCGATATTGTCATATGGAGAAGACATTTTCTAAGAACCATAAAGGAAATGAGAAACCAAAAAAGAAAAATATTTTATCTTGATGAAACATGGATCAACGAGGGTCATACACCAAATAAATTTTGGCAGGTTGAAACTGTTACAAGTCAAAGGCACGCTTTTGTAAATAACTTATCTACTGGTTTAAACCCACCATCAGGAAAGGGACGCAGGCTGATAATAGTACACATTGGCAGTTCAGACGGTTTTGTTGAAGGTGGTTTATTAACTTTTGAATCAACTCGTACCGGTGACTACCATGAAGACATGAACGCTGATGTCTTTCAAGAATGGTTCGAACAAATGATAGATCTTCTTCCTAAGAACTGTGTAATAGTAATGGATAATGCAAGTTATCACTCCAGACTTATAGAAGGACTGCCCACAACCAAGTGGTTGTACCATCCCGGATCTATAAGAAAGGAACTTTATTCGTTGTGTGCCCTTCATAAAGAAAAATTTAAAAAAATACGAAATTGATGAAATTGCCAAAAATCGTGGAATGACAGTACTTAGATCCCCACCATATCATTGTGAATTAAACCCGATTGAACTGGTATGGGCACAGATAAAGAGTGAAGTTTCAAGAAAAAATACCACTTTTAAAATTCATGATGTTAAACAGTTGTTTTTGGAGGCCGTAAATAATGTAAAACCTGAAAACTGGGAAAATGCAGTAAATCACACTATTAAAGAAGAGGAAAAAATGTGGAAGCTGGACAATATTACTGATAAAATGATCGAGCCAGTTATTATAAATCTTGGTTCTGAAAGTTCATCTTCTGAATCTGATTTGGATTTGTAACAAGTTTTATATTAATATTTTTATTCATCTATTTAACATACCTTAGACGGTTTTAAAAACTCTTTTTCTCTTTTGTAATTTTTAAAAATTAAAAAAAATGTGAATTTTTTAAATCCCTTTTTAATGTAGGCCAGTCAGTTCTAATATAGTGTGTGATAAAAGAGGTCACTTTTGTTTACATACACATAACACTTTATAACACTGAAATAATTCATTTATTTTTTACAATTATTCAAAGTAATTTTTCAATTAATCTTGAGCACGCCCATGGAGTGGTCGGAGCTACCAGTTAAAATTATGCTAATTACTTTCTCGTTCATAAAAATAAACTATAGTTTTGTACAAGAATTTATGAAAATAACAAACCCCTCCGACATACTTCGAATACAATAGAACATAAAATGCAGGCGTCAGTGGCGAATAACATGGGTTTTCTTTACCATATGGAGAAATTACAATAAATGATGTTTTTAGTAAACGTTCCATTATAGATTTAGCTGAATAGACGTTTTAATCTCGAATCCCATAGTTTTTTTGCACAAACCCCACGCAAAATTATGTTAGACAAAGTTTCAAGTAGATAAAAAATATATTTTGAAGAAAATTTTCAGTCTTTATCGTTTCGATTATTTTTGGGTCTTTTTTAAACTATGACCTGCAAACTAAAGAGTTCTGGAGCCTTGAAATAGGGTACATTGTAACAAACTATAAGCTAAATCCTTAAGTTTTAATTATTAATTTAATTATTATTAAATTAATAATTTAACTATTATTGTGGCTATAGGTACAAAAAATAAATATCGAACAAAATAAGACTACCTATATAGAGACTAGAGACTTCTCTGGAAGTAGGTAAGAACGCATAAGGATGACTCAAACTAGTCTGGCCTAGTATAAGTTATTCTCAGTGGAATTTAGGAATAAGGCTAATAATGGGCGCTATGCAAGATATGTTGAGTTATAAATAAATTTGTATAATTAAAAACAAAACATAGGTATATTGTTAAATGAAATTGACAAAATCAATATGGCACCAACATTAATAAATTTTAATGACTTATAATGACAAGGTAGTTTATACAGAGGAACTACGTTTTCGCAATGTCAACTTAATAATATATTTTACATATTAAACTTTGAATAGAACAATAAAAAGAAATTGTCATAAACAGTAATGTATACAAAAAATAATAATTTTACTAATCATATTTGTACTTTACTGCTAGGTCAAAAATTTCGGAATAAAACTTTACAGTCTTCTACTTTTTCATTTTTTACGTAAGGCTTAAACTTTCGTAAATTTATCATTTTCTTGTCTTTATTACAAATTTTTTGGTCAGGGTAAGCTTTCTCTACAGGAAAACCAGAAACAGGATCTGTTATTGAAAGTTTAAACGAATGTTGTGTAAAACCATCTATGAAGTCACGTGCGATCACATATCCTTTTGTTGTATTAGAGTAAGAAAAGTGATTGAACGATGCAATGGTGAATGCTTGCTTTTGATCTTTTGGTACATCTCTGCTAGAAGTTTCCACGGATAAGCACGTTTTTTTATAATATTTAGGCCACCAATCGTTTAAAATCCTTTATGAGGCTGTTATTTTCAATCAAAAATACGGTAAAATTATTTTTCTGACTCGATGACAATACTAGTTCTACTAGACAATACTGAAATGGTGTATAAATTCGGTCAAATTTCTTTAATTTTCGCTTAATAACAGCAAAATCGCGGTTAAATGGCATATATGAATGTCGACGAACAGGAAAGTATTGATCCACGGTGTGAAATATACCAAGTTGAACAAAAGCAGAACACATTCTTACCATAGTGTGGTTTTTGTTTTGACCCGGACATCCATCCATGAAAATATGAAGATGTTTTACCTCTGCAAATAGAATTTTCTGTTTGATAATGAAATCGACAATAAAACAACAAACCTCATTAGGACATTTCCTTCCTACCCCTTCATGATATAGGTACAAGAAAGATTTTCCAGTTTTCATATCATGTATATTAAATACGTTGATAGTTAATTTTTGCAGGTAAAAAGTTTCCTGTACTGGAATGCACGGGAGCATCAGATTTTGCATATAATCTACACAAATACCTCCAACAGAACGATGATTTTGACATAGTTCTGTGATTTCTTTCATTTTATTATAAAATTTTTTTGCTCTACGCAAATGGACCATTTTTGCTGCTATAGCTACACGTTTTGCAGTATCATTGAGGGTTTTTGATTTGAGTTTTAAGTCTAACTCTTCACATTTACAGCAGGTATCTACTTGTGGCCTTCCAAATGAAAAATTATAATTCTGCTTGAACCCTTTTAAGTAAAATTTATATTTAACTGTCAAGTCAGAATATAGCGCCACAAACATTTCATGCATGATTTTCACATTTAATTTTTCATGTAAATATTCATATTCTCCACTGGTATAATACCCTTTTTTTCTGGGAAAAGACTGAATGTGTTCTCGAATTTTTATAATAGTAGAAACAGGTTTGGCAATAGCTGGCGTTCTTTTACCACGTAAATCTTTTGGCGATTTACCAATAACTAATAAGTTACAAATACGACGTACTCTGTTGTCTGTTATCCCGTGTAATTTCACAACAGCTTCTTTACACACATATTTTCTGCCAGAAGAAAACAATATTGAATATGTATATGAGGAGCGGTGAGGTTTTCTTTTTACATTTTCTCCCTGTACTGGACGCCTCCGAACAACAGTTTTAGGTGTAATTAGCAATACATTTCTTCCTGCATCTAAAAGTAACATTTTATAATCAACTGTTTGAGGTTATGAAATAAGAAATACTTACTTGTAACTTTTGCCTTGTTCAATTTTGGGAACCCTATTTCCTTTATATTTTATATACACTATACCTTGCACCCGAGCTTTTTTAACTATTTCACACTTGAAGGTAATAGTTTTTACACCCTTTTTACGTCTTTCTTTTGATTCACGTACGTCCGTATCCATTTTCACAGAATTATTGTTGCTTTTAAATAGTAATGTCAACATTACGATGAGCGCGCTTCCTAACGGGTCATTTAAAAAACAACATATATCTTGGATATATGTGGTTTTCAAATAAACTGAATATTTTTGGAATGCTTATATCACTAACCAAGGATGGGATTTGTTCACGAAATGATAGAGGCTGGTACAAACTACATGATAAGGTTGAAAAGTTATTTTTGATAAAATGTGGATATATGTGGGTTTTAAAATGACCGATTCAACTATTAACACATTCGCTGCTGACTTTTTTCGAGAGGCGTTACCCAGAAGCGGCAATAACTTTTTTCTAAAATATTATTGTAATTGATATTAGAATATATAATAATATTAAATTAATCCAATAAAGTGTATACATGCGCACCTGGCTAAGAATTTCTAGTGTATCGCTGACTGTCTCCGATCGGCACACAAGGCAAATTAGAACGTTTTTCTAGAAAAATAAATATATAACGTAATTTTAGAAAAAATAAGTATATTTATTCTATAAAATACAGAAAGGGTCACATATTGATTTGATTTTGATTCACATATGATCAATTTCAAAGCATTCAACACAACATCCGGGTTGATCAGTACATTTTTTGCAATTTTGCAACGCTTTCTCTTTGTTCGTCCCTTATTAACCATAGGAATTTTTTAATTACTATGTCTGGAGGCAGGCATATTTCTTGTTTTTCACACTTTGAAGAACCCGGCATACCTTCCGCCATTTTAAATCACGAAACTAATACAGCAAAGAACTGGTAAAAAAATTTTGACACTTTAAGTCCTCATTCACACTCTGATAAACATTAACTAACGTCGGCGTCGTATAAAGTAAAATATACTGTCTTAAAAATCAACGGGTTACTGTCCCCGATCGGAGTCATGCCCACCTAGCGAAGGACCACTTTGACTCCGATCGGAGTCATGCGCAGCGAAAGTGTCAATATAAAATATGATGGAAAGGGAGATATTATATTTTATATATAATATTGGAGTATATTCCATGTAATTAGAAAGTATCTCGAAACTATCCTAGAGATCTAAATCCAAGAGCTGGTAGAGTTAAAACTTCCGTATACAAACAGGTATTCCCTATTATAAGATAAGAAGCTACACTATCTATCTGGCTAATTCCCGAAGTATATTTCAAACGCCGACATAAAACAAGCATAAATGGATCTCTCTGGGACTTAACAAGCCATGACCTGTCAATTCGCAGAACTAAAATCGTTACATTAGTGAAACCTTAAACAGGTCTAATAGCCATGCAACTACATATACATGGATATATAGACATTTAAAATACTTTAAGGCTTTAATCCTTTTAAAATGTAACAACATACATGAAAGCATCCTACTGAATTTTCGGTTCGTAGGTCAGCCAAAATCTCCAAAAGGGGGACGTAAAAAAGTCTCCAAACTTAGACATAGGTCTGTATAGAGTGGAAGTAGACTTGAAACTTGGTATATTGTATTTAGTTTATACTATTTTCTTATAAATTTTCGATCGTGTTAAGAATAATTTCAGTATATGGATCTTTAGACAGATCCTGAAAATTCTTCTTGAAATTGTATCGGGTTTTTTTTTACTTCTTTGTGATAATTCTCGTAGGAAAAGTCCTAGAGCAGGAGTTGGTAACCTTGGTTGTCCTCTTTTAGGATTTGAATAACTTTATTACCGAAACAGTGAATAAAAGCCTTCTGCAACTGAAAAAACCAAAAACAACATACAATGAATTAGACAAAGAAATATTACAACAAATAAAAAGAAGAAAGATCTTAAATAAATCTAACAAAAGGGAAACCGACGAATATAGAGAACTTAATAGGCAGATTAGAAAAGGAATCAGACAACAAAAAAGAAAAGAAAACGAAAAATTAATAACAACAACTATTGAAAAAAATAAGAGTATGAAATGCCTCAGACCGACACTAGGACGACGTCAGATGATATCATTAATGGGAAAAGACGAAAATGAAATCACAACTAGAGAAAACATACTGACACGAATAGAAGAATTTTACACAGAACTTTACAGAACACATCAACAAGATGATGGGATGAGACCAGCACGGAAACTAATAAAAAATGTTGGATCAGAAATAATGCCAAAAGTAACAATTTCAGAGGTAACTAGAGCATTGGAAAACATGAAGAGAAATAAAGCTGCAGGAGAAGATAATATTACCACAGATATGATATTAGAAGGAGGTAAGGAACTAATTGCAATTGTAACTAAGCTTGTGGACTGTTGTTTACATCAGGGCAAAGTCCCTAAGAGCTGGAACAACTCTAAAGTAATCTTATTACACAAGAAAGGTGATAGTCGAAAATTGGACAACTACAGACCCATCAGCCTACTGTCATACCTGTTTAAAATACTCACCAAAGTCATAATTACTCGACTAACAAGGAAATTAGACGAATACCAACCATATGAACAGGCAGGTTTTAGAAAAGGTTATTCAACTTCCGATCACCTGTTAACCACAAAAATATTAATAGAAAAATGTAACGAATACAAGTTTCCAGTTTTCCTAGCATTTGTAGACTACGAAAAAGCTTTCGATACCATAGAACACACGGCCGTAATAAACGCAATGCAAAATTGTAGAATAGACAGCAGATATATCAACTTAATAAAAGAAACTATGAACCAAGCTACAGCTACATACTACCTAAATGAAAATGAACACACGAACCCTGTACCATTAAACAGGGGAGTCAAACAGGGAGATACTTTATCACCCAAACTGTTCACCTTAGTTTTGGAGGACGTTTTTAAAAACCTAAATTGGAAATATAAGGGAATAAATATCAATGGCCGCTACCTCAGTAATCTACGATTTGCAGATGATATAATCCTGATAGCTACTGACCTACAAGAAATGCAAACCATGCTTTTAGAACTACATACCGAATCTTCTAAAATAGGACTGAAAATTAATTTAAACAAAACAAAAGTCATGCACTCCGAAGACACCGTGACAATAATAAACGATAAAATTATAGAAAAAGTGGAAGAATATATATACTTAAGACAAAAAATAATACTAAATAGGGAAATTCAAACTGAAGAAATAAAAAGAAGAAGAAAGTTAGCTTGGGCAAAATTCGGTAAACTGAACTATATACTCAGAAATCAACAAATTCAATTACATCTTAGATCTAAAGTTTTTGATGCATGCATTATTCCGATATTAACTTATACGGCACAAACATGGACAGTCACAAAAAAGAATATGAATATAAGAGTCACTCAACACGCGATGGAAAGAGCAATGCTAGGTATATCACTTAAGGACAAGAAAACAAACACATGGATAAGACAGAAAACCAAAGTCACCGATGTGGTGCAAAAATCATTAAATCATTAAAGGGAATACGCTGGACATGTAGCTAGGAGCGATCTAAACAAATGGCACAGATCAATTTTAACCTGGAGACCATACCAACACAAAAGACCCAGAGGCAAGCCTCTTATGAGATGGACAGATGATCTGAAAAGGACTGCCGGGAAAAATTGGCTACAAGTAGCGTACAATAAAAAACAATGGAAAGGAAGACTTGAAAAGGCTTATGTTCAGATGTGGACGTGAATGGCTAGACGAAGAAGAAGAAGAAGAAGGACAGTGTACCACTATCTGTTTAATTAAAGTTATTGACATAAGTAACACATGCAACAACGCAATTGGATATGAATAAAGATGTGTACTTATGTCTACTTTATATATTTGGAAAGCCCCATTTGATGATGTTATCAATACTGGGTCTTTAAGAAATCAAATAGATGTATACTGATAAGCGAGTGCTTCCCAAATGCCGCCAAAAAAGTTACTAAATTTCAAGGAGCAGATATTGGATCTGATCACCAACCCCTTGTGGCAGATATTAAACTACGGTTAAAACGAATCTAGCGACAATTACTAATATACCTAACCTTGACCATATAAGCACAGAAGATAACATTAAGAAAGAAGTTAACAATAGAATAAAGAACATCGGAGAACAACTGGAAGATCCAGAGGAACTATGAAATGAATTGTTTCATTGATAAACAATGAACAAAATTGTCCATTGTTTACTGAGACCAATTATTTAAAAAGGCAATTGAGAGACAGCCATATGAAATAAAAATTAACGGGGAACTACTTAATATCATAATTAGATACGCAAACAGTAATTCTGTCAAACAATATTAAAGATCTCCAAATTCTGCTTAATCGTATTCACGAAGTAAGAGAGGAAATGGGCATTAAAATAAATTCAAACTAGATTTAGACCAAAGTGTGTGTTACCTGTACTCACTTATGAACCGGCAAAATTAACACTTACAAAGGAGGTAATGAACAAGATTTGCGTGATTCCGAGGGCTATGGAGCGCCAGATGTTGGGTGTCTCTATGAGAGACCGAATTACAAACAAAGAAATACGTCGCAAAACAAAAACAACAGAGGCTATCGAAAAAATCGCGTCGCTAAAATGGAGTTGGATAGGACACGTAGCCAGATTATCAGACAACCGAATGACAAAACGTATTGTCGAGTAGAAGCTAAGACAAGAAGCAGTACGGAGCAGAGGATGCTCACCAAACAAATAAATTGATGATGAATAGTAATTGGTATTGGAAATTTTGTTTTTTTTTGTTGTAAATTTGTGGTTTTATGAAACAGATGAGCTGCGACACAAACTGTTTGTGAATGCACATAGAAAATCTCACTGTAAAAAACTGCTGGTTTCATCAAGAGCGCTACACTCAAAAGTAACATGATCAAGTAATACCAGAGACAGCTAGTGTCCTGTCTTAGTTGACTAAAAGAAGAGAACAAGAAAAACTTTTGTGTCACTAGGTATTTGGTTTATTTTTATTCCCAAAGCTTTCAAATGGTAGAGCCTTTTACAAAAAAATATGTTGTAACTAAACGCCATTGTGAATAGTAATTATAAAGTATTGTAATATTTATTTTGTTTTTCAATATCTGTACAATCGATATTTTTATAATCCATTGTTAATATAGAAGTTAATCAATGAAACAAATTTCCCTAATAAATAATCCGCTTCGGAATACAACTGTTCAATTACGTTTATTCCAGCAAATAAAAATAATTTACCACAAAATTGTTTCCGTATCATTTTACATATTTCATTTACTATAATAATTAATTTGTTTGAAAGTTTAATATAATGTACTCAATGAAGACGAATTTGTTTTCTCTCTGTAATCAATTTGGAATCTTTCACACAACGTTCAACACATGCTGGTCTATTCAACAGCACAAAGAAACAAGTGTTTCTACTTTCACAAAGAATAAAATATGTTTCCATTATAATGTGAAGATTATTCTACGAGAAGTTGACGGTTAAGTTTGCGTAAAAATAATATATTTATTATTAAAATGGATTTAACGCTTTTCAAGTTATGGTCGATTAAGGTTAATAGGGAAATAAAAAAGAATACAATCCGTAAACTAATTTTCGAAAAAAAAGAATACATTTAAGAATACAAAATCAACAGGATAATCAGGAAAAAAACAGGAGGAACAGGAAAAAAATAATTTTTCCAACATTATTATTGCATCATTCATACGATCGTCTACAAGGACGATGTCATTTTCGAATCTACAATGAATGAGCTTCTCCCCATTTATGATGATACCATTCTCGTTCAGATCTGCCTTTTTACAAATTTGTTCTAAAAGCGACGTGAATAGCTTTGGAGGAACGGTGTCTCCTTTTGTAGCGATACATCATACAACTTTTACTGATATCCTTAGATTATTGAAGGCCTGAAGATGTAATTTTAGTAGACAGGGTTACCAACCATTGCTAGCCCTTACGCAAGATTCGATTCGCGTGGGCAGGCTCCTAATCAAATTGTCAACATTTTGTTGTGGTAGGTTATTCCATTCTTCAAAAGCAGGTTGTACTAGATGTACGGAGTTTCTTTGAAGCTATAATTCTTCTTTTAAGCATATACCCCAAATGCTCTATAGGGTTAATGGGATGAGCAAGCAGAAGACTCCAGAACAGTGATATCTTCTGCTTCAAAGAAGTATGTACTCACTGTGGTGGTATGTGGAGGTGCATTATCATACATGCAAATTGAATTTTCTCCCATTGTACCTTTTTCGTTCCTAACTACAGGTTCTAGATCCAAATTAATATACCTGCGAGCTGTTAAAGTTGGTCGGATGGAAATTAAAGCAGTTTTTTCACCCATCATAATGCCTCCCCAGAACCATGCCAGTTTTTGCTTGTCTTTCTCGCCCTCTAAGTTCATGAATTCGTCGGTCATCTGATTTTACACAAATCCTGGTTTCGTTTGAAAATAGCACATTTTGCCAATTTCCAAGCCCTAACTGTCTATTGAAGTATTGTTCTTAAAACACTAACATCTGTAGCTTCCAATTGCTGCCTTGGAAGCTATGGGTGAGAAACTGTTGGGTCTCTTTAAGCTACTTGGACAATGAAACGATCGTGACGATGCGTTTTTACTTTTTGGTGACATTGTGTTGGTCTATTCTTAAGCGTTCCTAATTTCTGATAACTAGCATAAGTTTTTGGTACATACCAGTGTAGATATGTCTTTCTGTGACATTTCTTGCTGCTCAAGACCAATAATATATCCCCTTTTAACATTACATTTGTTAACCCCACATAAGGCATATATTCGTTTCTGAACGCAAAAGTTGGTTTATTAATTTTCGATTCATTTACAACTAAAGCAAATAATCTATAATATATCGAGCTGCGTTATTTGATTGTTTTATCGGTTTATTTATTTTCAATATAAACCTTTTATTCTTTGAAACAATTTAAAAAAAAATAAATATTGGTCTGAAATACATTGTGATCTCATATAAGTTTGATTGTGTGTAAGATATAATTATGTGTTTGTTGTATATTGAACTTATTTTACTATTTTGTTTCAGGTAAATATCAAAAGTTATGCATTCTTCAGTTCCTTTTGTAAGTACTTCATTTAAATTTATTATTGAAATACATTATTATTAAAATTTTTTTAAGGTAACCAAAAATTGTTTCTTAACCGTTGAGGTGATGTTTATGCTGGTTTTTATTTCAGTTTGTTAATTTAACAATACATAGTACACACATTTAAGTATAAATTATTAGTGAAATGTGAGCCATTGATTTATTTGTTTTATAAGTACAGTCATCTCTCATTTATCCGTGGGGTTTCTTGGCACGGTAGATGCGAATAACGAAAATCTCGAATAAGCTGTTAACTGGTTGAAAGCACCATTAGCTTGATATCTCATGTGCTAAAGTTACTACTAAAAGTCATTCATAACCGAATATATCACAAACTGGACATAGACGTTAATGATACACAATTTGGTTTTTGCAAAGGCCTAAGAACCCGTGAAGCTCTTTTCTCACTTAATATACTGATACAAAGATGCCTGGAGTGCCTGGACGTCAATCAAGATATATGCGCATGTTTTATTGACTATAATAAAGCACATAAAGTACGATATGAACAGTTAATAAATGTCCTGAAATCAAAGAAGATTGACTACAAACGACCTCAGGATCATATCAAATTTATACTTTAAACAGCGAGCAAAAGTACGTGTTAACGAACAGCCGTCAGAAGAAATTGAAATTAGACGTGGACTGAGATAGGGATGCGAATTGTCGCCAATTCTTTTTAATGCCTACGCCGAAGAGATCCTAAAAACTTGACGATAAAACAGCTGGAATAAAGGTAAATAGAATTCCCATTAACAACATTAGATATGCGGATAACACTGTGATCTTAGTCGAAAAAATTGAAGATCATCAGAGACTGGTGACCAGAATAGCAGAGTATGGAAAAGAGTACGGTTTAACAATGAACATCAAGAAGACGAAATTTATGAGAATATCGAAAACTCAAAGAAATAACGAGATTCTTCTAATAAACGAAACTAACGTCGAACAAGTGGACAAAAGGCTAGAGCAAATTTCAACAAAATGAGAAGAGGGCTGGGTACAAGAGATTTAAAATTGGAACTAAGAGTTAGGTTGGCGAGGTGCTATGTTTTTCGACTTTGTTTTATGGAATGGAATCCTTGACCTTGAATGCGACATCAATGAAAAAACTGGAATCATTCGAGCTGTGGATCTATAGAAGAATTCTGAAACTATCACAGTGGACAGAACACGTCACAAACAAAGAGGTTCTGAGAAGGATGAATAAAGAAATAGAAATTTTAAATACAATTAAAACAAGAAAATTGGAATATCTCGGACATATTACACGTGGAGAGAAATACACCTTGATTATGCAGGGAAAGATCCTAGGAAAGATAAGCATAGGGAGGCGTAGAATGTCATGACTGCGCAACCTGAGAGAGTGGTACGGATGTACATCAAATGAACCTTTCAGAGCAGCCGTCTCAAAAGTCCGAATAGTTATGTTGATTACCGACCTCCGTCGCGGAGATGGCACTTGAAGAAGAAGAAGGTTGAAGGAAGTCAAATAAAAGCAAAAATAAAAATTTAGTTTCACCTAAGGCTTTAATTTACAATTTACAATTATACTTACATTTTTTACACTTTTGAAAGTAGTCTGTCACTTGTTTAGTAGTAGTATGTTTCTTTGGTTGGAATACGTGTTTCTTAATTCTACACTTTACGCAGTGTAACGGGTCATTCTGGTCTTCAAGATATTCTAGAAGTTCATTCACGTTACACAAGGCCGCTTCATGAGTTCCTCGTCATCCAGGTGTAAACTTCTCTTTATCTTCGTCTTTACAATTTTCGATCTTTGCTAGCAGTTTGCTCCATAACTTCACAATTTTTGTGAGACTTTACAGAGTCTCACAATATATGGTGGTATATCCAAATAATGAAGGAAAAAACTCTTTGTTAGTTATATCCTTAATATTGTTCTGAAGCTATTGTCTTGTGGCATGTTAAAGTAATTATTACTTAAATGGGAATAAGCCACAATTAAAGGTTAAAGTACGTTTATTGACGTTTCAATTTTGAAAAATAAAAAAAAAATTTAAACTTCAATAAAAGTACTTTAATCTTTAATTGTGGCTTATTCCCATTTAAATAGTAATTAGTTATATCCTTCTTTAATTTTTGAGCGAAGTGACTTTGTTCTGTAGTTTATTTTCATACTCTCCTGATCCATAGGCTAATATAACGTAGTCGTGTTTAGGGGCAAAAATTTTTCCAAAGCGGCGTTGTCAATCATCAACACAGCTTTTTATGACAAATTGTTTGTTTTTAAATAATCTTTGACTTTTGGTACAAATTTTAAACCACTAAGCAAATATATTTTTAACCATCTACCCATTCTTTCGGTTAAAGTAATCAACAGGTAGTTTCTTTGCTGTAGTCCTCTAGTCCTCTAAAAGATTTAGTTTTTTTTGCCTTATCAATGCCATTGCCACATAATTGTAATCCGTTCTATGCTGGATTTATGGTCTGCTTTACATTCACTTGCAAAAGCGTCCGAGTTAAAAGACATTTTCAGAAGTGCCCCCTTTCATCTGCATTATAAATTTGTTCGTACCTCAGATCATTTAAAGAAGGGAACTCTTCTAACTCACTTTTTAATTCTTCAGGTTCCTGTTGGTCACCGCTGAACTTCTCTACATGAAGTCCTATCTCATTCATCACAAGACGTTTCTTAAAGCGAGTCAACCACCCAGATCATGCATCAAGCTCACCTCCTAAGTTTAGTGCGTCAAAAAAAAACTGTTTTTCTCTATAGTAAAATTCTGGGGCGAGCGTTACTGAACAGTGCCACGATAAGACGTCACAGGTAGCGTCACGAATGTTGTCGCGAAGTCATGCCATTAAATTGAAGTAAAAAATTAAAATAATATATGTCAATAAAAGATTCGATTCGTAATGATTGTCAATATATATATATATATATATATATATATATATATATATATATATATATATATATATATATATACATATACATATACAATTACTATTATTTTATAAGTCTTATTTAGTTTATAATAATTATAGTGATTAAATTTACCAGCAAATGCTATTTATTTATATTTTATTGTTACGAACATGCATTCGACGTAGCTCATATAACGGTTGCACCTCGAGAGACGACGAGAAGCTTCCAGAGATGTATCGAGCGCGGGAGAGATCGACCCGTCGAACAAACGAATTAGAGGTGGACTAATCCAGAATATTCTAGTACATAATAACTTTTATATATAAGAAGCTCCGATATTAGCTATGCTTAGTTGATAAGATATAATCGTGCTGTAAACTTATAAATAAATATATTTGTATAAATTAGAACCGCTCGTTTTATTTAAAAACGGTACATTATTATTAATTTAATATTTCGTCTAAATTTATATTAATTCTATTTTAAAACATTTTTTTTTATTTTTACTAAAAACAACACTTTTTTGTAACCCTCTACTCAAAATTTTTTCAAAACGTTGGTTTATAATTATGACAGTAATAATATAATAAACATAAATAATAATTTCAAAATATGCGATTCTGTTTTTCATTCATCCTATTCCTCAAGTTTAGCTCCTAGCGATTACGTAGTTGGAAGTAGTTTATTGGGTGATATGAGACTACATTCAAAAATTAAATAGATTTTGTTGAAAAGAACCTACAGTTCTTTGTTACGTCACTTAGCTTTAGAAAAATCCTCTTATGTTGTATATCAATGCGACGTCCTGGTTAAACACCACAGTAACTGTACAGTGTAATAGCAATCACGTGACGTCCTACAAGCTTTATTTATAAATACTTTTTCTTTATGTCGCTTTACAACCGCTCCCGATTACTTTGATACATACAAAGTTTAGATCTAATTTTAGAAACGCTAAGTCTATTCCCCTTGCTCTAAAAGCACGTCTAGTTTTAGACACGAAATTAATCTTGGGATATTAAAAGTGTTGACAATGAGAAACACCGAGAAGACTGAAGTTGGTAGATGGCGGCTTTTGGATTTGAATAGAACTATTTTAGTTTTGGGACTAGCGCGTTACCCAGTTCTGTGATTCATTTATCATAGAATTAAAGAAGTCACTTCATGCTGACATGTATGTATTTATGCCCGAATTGCGTCTTAAGGAGTGAAGCGACAAATAATTAATATAATTTTTAGGATATTGTGATTTGGTTATGGATTATAAAATAAAACACACACTTCTTGTTAAATTGTCACCATATTCGACTTTTGGAAATCCCTTTGATTGTTTCTAGGGAATTATTCTGAATGATTCGTTTCTCGATATGATTGTATTCAAAGTGAGTAAACATATCCATTAAATACTTTTTATGGGTTTGAACAAAGCAAAAAGCAATTATCGTAACTGGATATTGTGATCTAAAATAATTTAATGATTATTAAAATAATTTAAAGTAATACACTTAGTCTTATTAATTAATAAACTTTTGTGTGTATATCTAACAGAAATAATTTATTTGCAAATTATGAAACAAACTCTTTATTAAACAATTTTAAAATACAATTTTTTAATTAAAAAACGTACCTACTTTGTTATTTTACGTTGCCAATAAAACTAATTAATTCTTCTAGTATTTAATTTGCCTTATAATCATTCGTAATAGAACAAATCTTTATCAAACTGGTGTGCACACACAAAGTAAAAAATAATCTTAGAAACCTCATCAAAGAAATAAACCGTACATACAAGCTGACAAACAGCAATATTACAACAATATGTGCAAGGAAAGCCATCATCAAAACAATCAGACGAGAAACGTATTCAGAAAAATAAGGGAGTGTTGCAGTTTCGCAACTTGCTAATATTAATAGTTAAATATTCAATAGAAATTATTGCGGCAACCCCATCTAATTGCGGGTAGTACAAATCAAATTAGCAAAGCTCACCAATAGTTGCAAGTATTAGGCAACATCAGCGCTAACCTCAGCGCTCCATCCAATCTTAAATGAAAAGGGGGGTCGAATGATCCATTATTTGAAAGGTCTTTCAACTCTCTTTATAATGATGTAAAATTCATCTATTCATATTCAGTAGTTTTGGAGATTTATTGATTTAAAGTTTAAAGTAGACTTTAATAGGTACATCAAATTAGTTTGTGCTTCTTTCAGAAGAAATTTGAGTAAAAGCATTTTCTTGATAAGTGTCCTTTGTGACAAAAAAAGTTGTTTCTTGAAGAAAGATAAGTAGAGAATGCCACGTACTTATTTTAAATAGGAAATAGTACATTAGTTTGCGATTGATTTGACCAATCTTTGTTGTTAAAATATCATTTATTGCTTTATACATAAATTAACCATGGTATATTCCACGGCAGAAAGGGTTGAAATTATTGAAATATTTTTCGGAAATAATCAGTGCGCTAATAGAACAGCACAAATTTTTAATGAGCGACATGAGAACAATAATGTGCACCGAAAATATGTTCTAGAACTTGTAGCTAAATTTCGGGAAACTGGATCAGTCGCCAATAAAAAACGTATTATTGAAAATCCTATAAGGAACGAAGCAACAGAAGTAGGGGTTTTAGGGCAAGTTATTGTAGATCCTACATTAAGTACCCGCAAATTGCAAACTTCGTGTGGTGTTAGTCGACGTACTATTCAACGGATTCTAAAGGCCCATCATTTTCATCCGTATAAAATTCACCTTGTACAAGAACTTAATGAAGACGATTTTGATAAGCGATTAGAATTTTGTGAAGTTATGAGTGAACGAATTACAAACGATGAACAATTTTTATTTAACATTTGCTTTTCCGACGAATGTTCCTTTTTTTAAATGGCGAAGTAAATCGTCATAATTGTCGATATTGGTCGGACTCTAATCCCAGAATTTACCATGAGGTACACACACAGCAGCCACAAAAATTAAATGTTTGGGCTGGCATTTTTGGCGATCATTTGGTTGGTCCTTTTTTCTTACCTGGAAATTTGACTGGTGAAATGTATTTGGAATTACTGCAAAATGACTGCAAAAGTGATTGAAAATCAGAATGATGGTCGATACGTTGAGAATATGTTGATGTTCCAACAGGATGGCGCCCCACCACATTACGCATTAAGAGTTCGGCATTATTTAGATCAGACCTTTCCAGGTCAATGGATTGGTAGAAGAGGTGCCGTTGAATGGCCCCCAAGATCGCCAGATTTATCACCTTTGGATTTCTTTTTGTGGGGTTACTTAAAAAGCAAAATCTATGCTACTCAGCCAACATCCTTAGAAGATTTACGACAAAGAATTGTGAATGAGTGCCATCAAATTACTCCTCAAATATTGCAAAATGTCCGGCAACGTTTTCAGCAAAATCTTTATTATTGCATGGAAAGTAATGGTGGTCATTTTCAACATTTACTCTGCTGACAGGTCAGTTCATTCTTTATTTTTTAACAACTTTGCTGCTATGTATTGATCTCCTCTTACGATGATGTATTTAAACTTTAAATCAATAAATCTCCAAAACTACTGAATTGAAGTACATGAATTTTACATCATTGTAAAGGGAGTTGAAAGACCTTTTAAATGATGGATCATTCGACCCCCCTTTCCATTTAAGATTTCAGGGATGGTGACACCCCCGCTTAGGGGGCTGCAAATGTTAATGTGATTTTATGCCAATTTTGTGTCCCCCTCGATACCAAAATCGACGGGTCCAAGCGTTTTTTTTTTAAAGGAATCATCTGCCAGTAAATGCATTTGTTTCGTTTTCGGTGCGCCACCCTGTATACATTTGTTGAGAATTTATATTGTTGTGCTGAACTATTTCCTATTTCACGTTGTGCCGCAGATTGAGAACATTTTACGTTTGCTTAAAGTTTTTTTTTGTATTATTGATTTTATATTGATTTTACTAAATTGTATTAAGTGACAACAAAAGAAATATACGATTTCCTACCTGGCGAAACTGAAGCAGACTCTCAGACACTCTCAGAGCAGTGGCATATACCGCTCTGATGAGACCTAAAGAGGGCGAAATACGTATAAGCGGCTTGCCGCTGCCCTGTATCGAAACAAAAATCTAATACCGTCATTATGTTGTATTAAGTAAGTGTATTTGTATTTTATTGCGAATTTTATTTTAAATTGCATTTATCAATATTCATATTAAGTCCAATATAAATTCATGTCTTTTGTGTTCGATTGAATATTGTGCGTTAATTCATTTTACCTTTAATTAATTGTATTATTATATTTATGGATGTTTTTTACCATTTTAAACACGTACACTATTAGTTTAAGTCGTCATTTGCCGAATTCTCAAATTCCTTGCCCATTAATGTGTTTTTCACACCTACAAGCCTAGGTAGCGTACCTTCAGCGTATCATAAGAGACCGCATCTATTATTTATTGAATCACGCACATAGACACGACGTATGGCGTAACGCTGTAAGTGGCATACGGCGTTTATTGGAGACCACCGCCTTAGTCATTTATTGGAGAACACCGCCTTAGTCATTTTGTTGACTGTTCCGGCATAAAACTTTGCTTCATCTAGTCAAGAGTTCTTCTTCACAATTCTACCTTTCGTTTTGTGATTCTTGGTTTGTTTTTATTGGTTTTATACTTTTTAAAGAAAAGGATAATCAAAATAATTACACATTATAGACAAACGACAAAAGATAAAGATTACACTTTAGATATGAATGATACTCGTATGATTAAAAAAACGGAACTAGCTCAAGATAAAGAGAGATGGAGGAATGAGGGAGAGACATATATATTATATATTAAAGGATGTATGCTATAGCCAGTTTAAATAAAAAATAACCCAGTATAAAATCTGAAAAATCGTTTATTTGTATTTTATTTCCAATAATAAATAAATTCCTTGATAAAAATGTCCTACAAGTAGTTTCTTTCAATTACCAAAAGAATTTGACCTACTACTTAAAATTACTTCAATAAGATACTTGTAATGTGTGTTAGTTATTTTGTACTTGAATATTCATTAGTCAGAATTGATTACGTGAACATACGAATACATAGACAAATCGAACCTCAAAGTACCAATACAGTGCGAACCATAAATTGATGCATTAACTCCATAGATCAGTTTTAATTAGATTTGAATCACATTAGGCATTCATAATGAGCCATTCTTCATGTTAATTCTATCAAAATTATGTAACGTTGTGCCGTTTTCGCTGGTAAGTATGCAAATCGAGCATACATTGGAAGCTTTTGTATTTAAATTTCCGTAATGAAGTCGAATAAGTGTTTTTATTGCCGTTATAACTGAAGCAGTTTAAATGAGTTGATGATGTTCGTTTAATTAAAGTTTAAAATAGAACAGAAAATTGGGACTTCAGTGCGCCAAAACGCTTTACGGTTTTGTTATATGTTTTAGACACATATCACTTCGAATCTTTATCCGTGCTTCATTAATACTTGACGAGATAGAATATACTTTTATCCTAGCCTCGGTATCTACTACATGTAAAAATAAAGACAAAATTTGCCAGTAGATTTTAAATAGATCCAGGCAGATAATTAAATACGTCAGTTGCAGGATCTTGTTGGGATTTTAAATATACTAGTGGCCAAAATTCTGG
This sequence comes from Diabrotica undecimpunctata, assembly GCF_040954645.1. NCBI lineage: Eukaryota > Metazoa > Arthropoda > Insecta > Coleoptera > Chrysomelidae > Diabrotica > Diabrotica undecimpunctata. The sequence continues at coordinate 143,425,731 of NC_092809.1, forward strand.
AAACTTTACAAAAATTATCGTTTTTTAGCAAGACTCGTCTTATGATCATGATTTATATAGTTTACCATTACAATTACATTTTTATTTTATTGTTTTATATTCCTGCATAATATTTTATGTATTTCTCACTCTTTTTTTATTAACATCATTATTTAATAAAATATGGAACCAGATTTAAGCGAAACGCCGAAAATCCGAGATTTGTGAATGGCAACATTGGCAATACTGTATTGCGTCAGGGTTTTGCTAGTCAGTCAACAACCCAACTGGAAGCGGTTAGGTGGCCTTTAGTACAGTTTCGTGCGGCTTCCAGTGTTTATGAGTGACATCAGGTAGTTGTTACTAAGGTGATATTGTTTAATTGTCGGAGAGGAATTTATCAACGTCGATTCAACGAAAATGGCAACCAGAAACCCAAAACGTGTTGACTGGTCGCCAGGAAAGAGAGCCAAAGCAATTATCCTTCGAGAAGAAGGTTACACTTATCAAGAAATAGCAAACAAATTGGGTGGTGGCGTCACAAAATCAGGTGTAATGAAAGTTTGCAAACGTGGAACGACAAAATCAGCAAAATGTTCTGGCAGAAAACCCAAAATTAGTCCCTACTATGTGCGTAGAATAAGCCGACTTTCTTTAGAAGATCGTCGCAGATCCGCAAAAGATATTAACGGTATTGTCAAATCAACTGGATTACAAATATCGGACCGCACTATCAGAAGAAAGTTGTGTGAAAATGGATTGCGAGCACGAGTTCCTAGAAAGAAGCCGTTCCTGAACAAAAAACAGGCAAAAACGCATTGATTGGGCTTTGGCACACAGAGGGTTGACAGAAGAACAATGGAGTAAAGTAATTTGGAGTGATGAAACCAAAATCTCGATCTTTGGGAGTGACGGAGTGAAGTTTGTTCGCCGCCGACCGGGAGAAGACCTTTTGCCCCAGTGTACTACGGTCACTATGAAGCATCCTGTGAGTGTCATGGTATGGGCTTGCATGATCACTAATGGAGTTGGACGTTTAGCAGTAATAGAGGGCAATATTAATGCAAAAAAATATCAGGAAGAGATACTGCAAGCCAAACTGCTGCCGACTATCAGAGATTTGTTCGAAGGGGATGCCCAACAATGCATCTTCCAGCAGGATGGAGCGCCTTGTCATACGGCTAAGACTTCCATGGTATGGTTGAGAAATCATGATGTTACTGTTCTGCCTTGGCCTGGAAATAGTCCCGATCTAAATCCAATAGAAAATTTATGGTCAAGGCTGAAAGTCTTAATATCACGCCAAATCCCAAGCAACAAGAGAGAACTGATAAAAGCCATTATTCAAAACTGGTTTAGAGTTATTACACCAGAAGATTTGGCTCGTCTCGTCAACTCCATGCCTCGCAGAATTGAGTCTGTCCTAAAAAACAAAGAGGTTATCCTACCAAATACTAATTTTGTTGATAATAATCATTGTACCATTTTTTTTTAAATATATCTACTAATTGCTAACGGCTGTTGTTTTATTTATTTTTAAATTTTTAGAGTATTTTCCCCCTTAAAATAGATGTTAAATATTAAGTAGAAGCATAAAACGATGTAATAAAATTATAGATAAACTTATAAAATAACATAAGTCTTGTGAAAAAGAGGAATGCTGATAACAAAACTAAAATTTTTGAAAAGTTTATACTAACATTAAACAAAACACAAACAACACACATGAAGATGTAAGAAAAAGATATCTACTCGATCAGTACATAAATAAAAGAATCGCTTAAATAAATAAATACGAACTTACTTCCTGGAATAAAATATTTGAAAAAAATCAGAAAATGAATATATTCATATTATTTTTTTGATTATTTTTTATACAAAGTTCACTTTTACATACACAGACCAATAGTAGAAAACGTGTTGAATCATTTTACTTATTTTTTTTATTTTTGGGGGTGTCAGGTTCGAAAATAATAATAAAAAAATCGTATCACGTACATTTAGGACCACAGTTGTTTACTTTTCCACAAATTGAATTAAATGGCTTAATATGGGATTTGGGTTTAATTAAGGAAAAAACGTAATTTCTCGATTCTGAGCTGAACAAAAAGTAATTTACGGGAAACATAGTCAATAATTCCTAAAAATAATTAAGTTATATCACGAGTACCAAACGCACTAAACAATATCAGGTATAAGATACACAATAATTGAGTAAAATTATTTTACTCACTAATCAACACTACATATAAAATATTGGCTTCGATATTATTAAAAAGATTAGTATCATACGCCGAAGAAATAGTTGGTGACTACCAGTGTGGTTTCAGGCCTGGCAGATCGACTATTGATCAAATATTTACAATAAGACAAATGCTTGAAAAGTATTGGTAATATAATCACGACATGCATCAGATTTTTATAGACTTCAAACAGACAAACAACAAAGTAACTCTTTTACACAAGTAAGAATAGGGGGAAAAATATCAAATGCTTTCTGCGTAAATTCTGGACTGAGACAGGGAGATCCGTTGTCCCCATTGTTGTTTAACCTGGCCTTAGAATATGTCATGCGAAAAATATATCCAAAAATCAAACCAGACATAACTGCTCGTCGAGCAAAAATCATACTCACCTTTGCCGATGACGTAGACGCAGTAGCACAATCAACATTAGAAATTAAGGATATTTTCTCAAGCTTTAAAGAAGTTGCATTAAACACCGGTCTAAAAATAAATGAAGACAAAACAAAATACATGGTCATCTCAAAACAAGAACGACGGCGAATAAGGCAAAACATTACTATAAATGATCACAACTTCGAAGTGGTTAAAGAATTTAAATATCTAGGAGCAACAATCACAAATGACAATAAATTAGAGCGAGAAGTTGAAACGAGAATAATGGCAGGAAACAGATCTTTCTTTGCAATGCAACATCTAATGAAGTCAAAACTTCTTTCACGAGATACAAAAATCCGGATATATAAGACCATAATACGACCAGCAGTCGCGTATGGAAGCGAAACATGGACGCTAACAAAAAGAGAAATAAATAAATTGCTGGTGTGGGAACGTAAAATTCTTCGAATGATATATGGCCCTTGCAGAGACAGCGTAACAAACGAATGGAGGGGCAGATACAATAACGAGCTAGAGTCTCTATTCGGAAAAGAAAATCTAGTTAGATATATAAAGGCCAATAGACTCAGATGGGCAGGGCAACGACAATCGCCTTATAAACAATGTGTTCTGGGAAAGGGCAGAGGGAAGAAGGTCTGTAGGGCGGCCTAGAAAAAGGTGGAAAGATGCAGTCAAAGAAGATCTAGAGAAAATGGAACGGTACTGGCACAGGACCGACAAACATGGAAGGCAATAGTAAACGCGGCAAAGACTCACGAAGAGTTGTAGCGCCATTGATTATGATGATATACAATTTTAGTGACCCGATAGTATTATAGTAGTAACAGAATTGGTTAAGACAGTTTTGGAGAATATTTGCCATTATCTCATTTATTTCACTTCTTTTTGCGCCTAAGTGATAGAATGTGTATATACATGTATATATATATATATATATATATATATATATATATATATATATATATATATATATATATATATATATAAATAATTTCGCAGTAGTTGAGCACTATGAAAACACTGGTCATATGCTAGACTATAACAAAGCTCACATTTGGGCACAGACTGATAACTACAAAAGTAGATTATTTCTTGAGATGTATTACATTAACAAAAATAAAAACACTTTAAATTATAGAACGGACACCGGACAGTTAAGTAACATATATTGTAACATATTGAACAAAATTTATAAATATTCAAAATAGCCAACATTCATCTTAATAATAACTAACCTTAATAATTCATTAAAGAAATATTATTCTTCTAACTTTTCTTTTATTGTTATTTTTATTTTTACATTTGAAATAATTTTAATTTTTTATCGTATAGCTGTAACGAACGTGCTTAAGACAATTTAATCTTGACATTCCATATTTCAAATACTTCAATGTCATTTTTTATTTGCGAAATCTTTTAAATTCTGTAAGTGTTTTAAAATGTATTTGTACGCCATTTTTTGTAATGTTCAAATTGTTTTAGTTTACTCCTGAAGAAGCTGTTAAATAAATGGCGAAATATTGAGTAATTAAGAAAGAAGAAAGATTTTTATTACAGACCACTTTACCCGATAATTTGAACGTATTTATATATATATATATATATATATATATATATATATATATATATATATATATATATATATATATATAAAATCCTATTTTCTTTTGCGTTGCATAAGTATACAACGAAGATAGTTTTCAGACACGCGAATAATTGTCCATGCGCGAAACAAGTTAATTCCGCAAACTTCCAACGGTTGGCTTTGTGACTTGTTTATTGTCATTGCAAAAGCCAAAACCACGAGAAATTGTAAACGTTTAAAATAAAATGTTACAAGTTTGTTGGAATCATCATTATACGCAGGATCAAGGCATCCCCTCTGTGTATTTTTCCTTTTACAACGGACCACACGCCTACACGCCTAACTCTGATCAAGCAAATATTGAGAAGGGAAAGAAATTACAACAAAAGACGTTACTAGAAATAAGTTTATATAAAACTACACAAAACACCTTAAACAAAAGAGAAGACATTGAAAATCTTACTGCTATATACAGTAATCTTCTTTTAATGAAAAAAAAACAACAACTATAGTTCGAATGAAACAAAATATTTTTTTTATTTGTGTTTGGTTTTTCCCTTCTTAATTACTTAACTTAAGATAAACTACGTAAAATAAACTCAATTGCTTGTTTAGTAAGTGCAAACGAAACATTTTTACATATTATGTCAAAATGTGCTATAAAGGTTTGCATAAGCATAGGCACTTCCTTTGTCAAACTAACCTAAAATGCATATAAAAATAGAAGAGACATGGAAACCATAGTAATAAAATTTGAATGAAAGAAAAAAGAAAAGCAAACTAATAAAATGTCGTCAAATGTTCAAGTAATTCTGTTCTTAAATTTATATTCTGTTTTAAATTCAAACTTTCTAGTACAATCCTCACAAGGGTAAGCCTGTCTGAAGATACAACAACTTCATTGTCTCATGTAGTTTTTTGTTTTCATTTTTAGGATGTTTTTGACGCAATTTTCTTTATTGTCTTGTCACTGTTTTTACGTTTATAATCTACGAGCTGTTAATTTGAACCATCTATTCAACAATCATGTTCTGTTCTTGACATAACTGAAGTAGTCTCTCACCTCTTTTATTCCTTAGTCCAAGCCAATTTTCACCAATGATCTTTTTAACTCTGGTTTTTCCCACTTTTGCATTGAAATCTACTCGTATTTTGAGAAATGTATGGTCATTTTTCCTAAATCAAACTATCCCATCTCGATGTGTCTCTATCTGTTCCACTATCCTTTAATAGATTACTGATCCTCTTTTAACTGTCGAGCTTGTATTTCGAGATATTGAAATTGTTGCAGAATGTAGCGTGGCATTGTTCCACATCATTACTCTCTTCCCGTTGGGAGATTTCTGAATGGATTGGCCGAATGGTAGCAATTGAATAGCCTTCGAGATCCCCCGAGTTAAATCAGGTAGATTTTTTTAGGAAATCGTAAATCTGTTGTTTACAGAACACAACACGTCAGTATTAAAATATTAGTAGAAACAAGTAGATACATATTTTATATGTTCTATGATCTTCTGTATTCGGCTTGATAAAAATAAAAAAAATATATTAAAAGAGTAGATTTTCATTTAAATAATGCTCAGTTTGTTGACACAAAAAATAAATTTCATATACTATCCCTTAAGTGCATTTCTCGAATACAAATGACTAGTCATAAATAAATTCACTGGAGTATTAAGTAGAAAACGTAAAGTATGGTAGAAAAAGTATCATCAATTTCCTCTAAGTGCTTACACCACATACCAACAATCCAGCCAAGCGATTAGGTTTTCTAGAGGCACAATTATTAAAAGTCGTTTCGGAAACTTCTGCTTTGTACACCCACCCACCCTTTTAAACGTTTAATGTCATGACATATGCATGCACAGGACGCACCCAAATACCTGTTTAACCTTAAAGTTGATTAATAGGTCGACGGTGGTCGCATCCGCCAAGATAAAAGTGTAAGATTAATTTTTCTTTGAAGGATTTCATGTTGGCTTTGTTTGTAAATATTGATTATGTTTAGTTTTTGGACTAAACGTGTCTCTATAATAGTTTGTGTCATAATTTTTAACTGTAGGAAAAAAAGAAAACATGACATGACGGCACAATAAGGCTAATGGAGTATAAACATCACTTAAAGGGAATAAAAATATTGGTTAAATAATTAATAATTGCAGTGGCGTACTAAACCTAAAGCGGGCCCTAAGCAACATTGTAATCCCGGGCCTATTTTTCAGTAATGACACATACTTTGCGTTTGGTTTCAAAGCATATAGTATGTAGTTCTATTTAATTATTGGATTCCAAAAAAAAGGAAAAAATAATATACATGTACAAAAATTAATAAAAATATTTTATTAGAACAAACAATCTTATATACTAAAACGCTAAGCCTTTTTCTTGTCCACCACTTTACTCAAAAACAATATTAGATAATTAAAATATTTTTTCGGAATATTATTAGTATTACGTATGAGATTGTTAAGATATACTTTTGGTACAAAAATTCACTTCCGGTTTTGAGATGACCGGAAGTTAAAATTTACTTTAAGTTTTAGACCCCACAATGTATATATGGATCGAAAGGTCTCGTCGAGACGAATCTAAATATGTACTTCCGGTTGCGATTCGACACCGGAAGTGACCCGAAACGCGCATAAAACGTCAAGATAGAGCAAATCTGACACCGGATTCGTGATCAGCATGCAAAATTAACTGCTAAATGATAACATTGTAACAAAAAACATTGTTTTCGACGAAATATTTCGTGATATTTAATACACTTTTTAGTTGCATTATTATTGATGAATGTTATGTATATTCTTGCTTATATTATATACTAAAACGCTAAGCCCTTTTCTTGTCCACCACTTTACTCAAAAACCATATTAGATAATTAAAATATTTTTTCGGGATATTATTAGTATTACGTATGAGATTGTCAAGATATACTTTTGGTACAAAAATTCACTTCCGGTTTTGAGATGACCGGAAGTTAAAATTTACTTTAAGTTTTAGACCCCACAATGTATATATGGATCGAAAGGTCTCGTCGAGACGAATCTAAATATGTACTTCCGGTTGCGATTCGACACCGGAAGTGACCCGAAACGCGCATAAAACGTCAAGATAGAGCAAATCTGACACCGGATTCGTGATCAGCATGCAAAATTAACTGCTAAATGATAACATTGTAACAAAAAACATTGTTTTCGACGAAATATTTCGTGATATTTAATACACTTTTTACTTGCATTATTATTGATGAATGTTATGTATATTCTTGCTTATATTGTTTGTATTGATCTCTTAATTTTTCTCGCAAAATAAAAATTTCATTTAAAAAACTCGATGTCGAGTTGGTCCGCTAGTAATACTTAAACAAATATACCCAGATTAATTAGTTATATTGCCGTTTTTCTCACTTTTAGTCAATTAGTTTGTCAAAAGAAATAGATTTATGTATTCAATAACTCTTTCTATATAAAATAATTATAAACTATTAAATTTTTGTTGGCCTAATGTAATCTTAATTTTGTTTTATTCTGGCCATTACTGAGAATGATCTTTCACTGCTTATTGGAAAATTGAAATAAATTAACAGACTAGTGTTTGGGATAATTGCAATAATATTATTTTCCTGAATTTTCATCTTTGTTTGAGGAAAAATGACGTAAACAATGGTTAATTTCTTCATAATTTTCTTTTTAAGATTTCACAGTATCGGAACGAGCAGACCCCGTGGTAATACTCAAGTGTTTGAACCTACAAAATTTTTGTAATGCATTCCACCTATGTGTAGAGCTTAAAAAAAAATACGTAAAATTCCTAAATGATATTGAAAAAGGTGCAAATTTTCATTTTCGATGACAGTAGCGTTTCCAATTAAATTTATTGAATGATTTGCGCATAGTATGAAATGGACAGAAAAACTATGTTGTTTTATTCTGGATTGGAGTCTTGGTTAAAGAACCTCGGAATCTGGTTCAATACAACATCTGTGCAGCTTTTCCTCGCTGCTGCAGATAAGATAAAGATTGCCATGATGATCGCCAACATTCGTAACGGATAGGCACATCAAAAAGAAAAAGAATGTAATAACAAATTATTTAAAATAACGTTGATATCTACCTATTTTCATTTTTTGTCAACAAAAATAAAATTTCCGATGTAGACAATACTTTTATGTTGCCGTCATAGAACGCCACTGAGAAATCTAAAGAATTAAGAATTCGAATAATTTATGCTGACCAAATTTTAATTTACTAAAATGCATCGTGAATAGGTCTGTTATTATTGCTGGCTCACTGTTTAGGACCGCATATTACCCATTAAAATGTACGAAGAGCTATTCAATTTTTGTGAACCTATATTATTTTGATTGTGTTATTAGTAAACGACGTATTTGATTTGCACCTCGTACAATTAGTAGATCAAGTTACATTTATGAGTCACCCTCTCCAGTTTCTTGTCGAGGTATAGTATGGTTCAGAGTATAGTTTCTAAGCATTTAACCTCAGGACCAGAGTTGGTGTAGTTACCGTTTATATACTTTTGAAAGAACGAAAGCAAGGAACTATTACAGAGACACCGCAAACTGTGAAAAACCTAATACAAAATGCTTTATTTACGCGTATTAAATTTTATTTTATAGGCTGTATTTGGACATAGAGTATAGATACCTGGATTATTCCAATGTTCTAAATGTGTGGTCTTTTTTTTACTAATTTTCCTATTTGAGGAAACAGAATAGAGAAAAAAGTAGAATTTAACATTCAGCATTTTATGCCTGTTAATTTTCATTATATATTATTTGATCACTTATCTACTTAGTTTTCTTGTGTTCTTTCTAAACACTCATTTATAAGATATTAATTAAAACATTCATTGTTATGAACCCCATAATTTGATTAAGATTAAAAACTCACTAAATCGAATTAATTATTAAGCCCAATGTAATTAATGATTTAATTATGAGAAAGCAGTTATGATCGCCCACTACTCTATTATCATAATACTTAAACGTCTTATCTTCTCTACAGTGCCGTAGATATCAGTAATAAAAATTCTACTCTTTCAGTTCTCTATTGTAAAATCGTTTCCCGGAAAATTAAAATTAAAATGAAAATTATACTTATTTAAAACCATTGTTGATTTAATCGTGTTAAAATAAGAATCAAAGTAACAGAACATCCCAAAACATGTCTCCTCTATTCATTGGCTGATTGATACCTGTATCGGAGGTCGTCATTTCATCTTTTACGCAGTCAGGCGATACGTCTTCTACCGTTTGATGATCTTCGATATGTCATTTTGACCACTCTGGTTCCCTTCATTCTACTTAAATGACGATTCCATTGTTTTTCTGATCTCACTTCTCTTTTGGTTTCTTAGTGTAGTTCCTGTAATTCTTCTCAGTATTCTCATCTCTACCGCTCCAATAGCTTTTGTGTTGAGACTGGTTCTGACGTATGTCATTAATGGTTTTATTCTGGTTGAAATTCTTGATTTTATCTCAGTGCTAATATGTCGGTTTCGCTATATAGTGTTATTAAGACATCCTCCCAGTCTGTTTGGTTTTTGTCTTTATTATCTCACGACTCTGTACAAGTCTTCATAGCTGGATAGTCTGATCTTAGGATATTTTACTTCCGTTACTCTCAAACCAAAACAATCAGTATTGTTTTGGTTTTCTGAGTTGAGATCGTCTCATTAAATACTTTTGCTGATGTATTGAATCTGTGGAGTAGTCTTTGGAGATATGTAGCATTTTTACTTCTTTGTTTCCCATTCTGTATCTACTTCCTATATTGACACTGTTTATGATTTATTCCATAATTATTGAAGAGCATAGGACTTAATGAGATTATCTGTCTTATTCCATTGCCTATGTCTATAAGTTTTCTATCTATTCTGACTTATCTTATTTTCTCATTCTTTCTTGCAAAATTTTAGTTGTAAGCTTCAGAGTGATATTAAACAAATTGATACCTCTGTAGTTTGCTGGTTTTTTTATCACCTATTTTCTGCTTCTCTTATTCTCTTATATTTTATTCTCATTCAGGATTAGTTCGCTAATTTTTCGGTACTTTATTGTGTTTCTGTTGGTGTACTGTTGGCTATTCGATCATTGCTACTTCATAAAATTTCAGCAGTTCGTTTGGTATCATATTCATATCATATATATGTGTTTTCATTCGAATTTTGCACAGCAACAATTTATGATCGCTGCTAAAATTCTCGAATCAAATTAACGCCACATTATCTTACATCATAATCATTTCCCAATATCTCAAGTGTCATTTTCCTGGGAATATGCCTCTCCAAGAACTTTCCAAGTGTTGTTCTTGTATTTGCTCCATATTTCAACCTTTTCTTCCATTATTTTCTTCATATAATATTGCATGAAAGTCTATTTTCCACTACTCCTTAATATTTTACTCATTATTCTTTATAAATTTCCTACCTAAACTACCAGCTATTATTACGGTATCATCAGCATACCTAACATTGTTAACAAAAACCCATTCACTTTTATCGCTGCTGTTTGTGATTCAATAGTTTCCTAATATTGTTTTGAAGCTATTTTCTTATGAGATTTTAAAGTAATTACTATTTTAATGGGAATAAGCCACAATTGAAGGTTAAAGTAAGTTTATTGACGTTTCAATGTCCACTTCGGAAATCGTTCTTATTTTGAAAATAAGTTTTTGTGAGAAAATGGAGTTAAAGCACTGTGTGTGGTCCCTTTAACAGAAGATTTACGAATAATTACAAATCTATACTGACATCAAGTGGCAAGAATAAAAGTTGAACAAGAACTGTCGGATGAAATAAATATAAAAAGAGGAGTGAGACAAGGCTGTATACTATCGCCTTTACTCTTTAATTTGTATTCAGAAGAAATATTTAAGGAAGCCCTAATGGAGACAACAGAAGGTATTATTGTTAATGGTGTAACTGTAAACAATATTAGATATGCCGACGATACCTTGATGCTGGCTAATTGCGAAGAAAACCTTCAAAATCTGGCATATAGTGTTAGTTTATATTTGACCACTTATTTTGCCAATTTGAAGTATTCAAATCTTCTCTTGGGTAAGTGAATAGTGCCAGAAATAACGACTTTCAATGTCTACCACGTCTTTTTTTTAATCGAATATGTGTCTTATTTACACCAAAATTTTCCACTGTCAGATAAGTTGAAAGCAAAATTTGTAACGAAAAATATCGTTTTTATGAAATCTATTGTGCTGCTCATCCATGATCACCATTATAGATCAGACCTCACAAAAGAATTAAAACCAAATCTATCAATATTCTGTTTCAATACTCGTATAAAAGATATTTTCATTCTTTTCACTGCCAACATTTTTATATTAACTAACAAATCACAGATACTTACTGTCTCCTTCAAGTTACAAATAATAGTGATGTTTGTCCACTGAATAGGTTACTCAGAAGTCAGCTCTCGGACTAAAACAAAATCCCGAACACGACTCATTGACACATACAAGTCTTTATAATAATATGAATCTTGTATTCACAAAGAATTGTAAGTTACGAAAGTTAAGAAATAAGATTAAATAAGCACGCCAATGATAATAATCTGATGTTAATAGAGTACCAGCAAGTGCAAAAGCGCTTTCTAGACTGAAAGGGAGCCTTAATAAATTAGAAAGTTCCATCATTTAATATAGACTAGTACAGACTTAACTCATAATTGCACTAAAATTATATCAACACGCAGACTTGCACACTTGCACTCCACTCGTTATCGATTAATAATTAAGTATATAGCACTCGTTTTGTTCTTGATTATTTGTGTCTAACTAGGAAGTTGAGCATTAATGAATGCGTCGTGTGCACCTCGACGTAATTACGTTAATATTCTGCACTTATGCACAATTTTTCCTTTGTACGAAGCAAATTATCGTTAGCTAGTCGATATTTAAATTTAAAATTGAATTCTTTAGAAAATGGTAAATGTAATGACGAGAAATCTGAAGGATGAATCGATTTGTAAGGCTTGGAATGATAGACAACACATTATAATTAGCCGTCAGTCATTACACAAGAGTTTTACAACATAATTTACTAATATACCTATTTTCTTTTGGTCATTATGGTTCGTCTAGTACTTAAAGTGTCAATCGCGTATATTACGTTATGCAAATCGATTCCATCAATCTTTGGTTTCTTTGGTCTTTCGACAAGCATAGACTTTTCTATGTAATCCCCAAAACGTATCCTTAACGAACGCGAACTTTATGTTGGCATAGTTGGTTACTAAAAAGAAAGAACTAACATGTACAGATGACTGGAATTACTTGCAACTAAAACATTGAGCTGTCAAGACCAAAACTTCAGAAAATTCTATTTCGAGAAAGGTTCATTATTCTGAAATCATATATATATATATATATATATATATATATATATATATATATATATATATATATATATATATATATATATATATATATATATATATAAAGTGCACTCGTAAGTGAATGGGATGTTTTTGGTCAATTTGGAGATAAAAAAGACAAGAGTTGTGCTACTTTATCTATTTAATGAAGAAAAAATTAAGTAAACGATCTTACCTTTAAAAGATCTGTAGCATTAAAATGGTATTAACGTGAAGAAACATCAAAAATTAATCTAATAAATACATCAGCAAAAACACAGAAACACAGAACGCCGGAATTTGCGTAATTTTATATTAATTTTTTTTTTAATTACGCAAATTCTCATATTAGATGTATCGCTAATAACACTCTTTTAGATGAACTGATGATGCTCATTAAACAGGGCGAAACGTCTTCATTAAATAGATAAAGTAGCACAACTCTTGTCTAAATAAAAGAAGTTTTCATTTTCAAAATATCATGAGATTGTTCTGAATTGTCAATATAGATGAGATGTCAATATAGATAAAATTAAATTATTAGAAGAATTTTTCACTAAGTAACAAAAAACAAAATTTGTTTAATTTACTAATGTTTGTATTTTGAGAACGATTTCCGAAGTGGAAATTGAAACGTCAATAAACGTTTTTTAACCTTTAATTGTGGCTTATTCCCATTTAAATAGTAATTAATATCATGAGATGATAAATATTCAAGACCCTGTATAGGTTAAAAATTTATAAATATAATGTTTTATTTGTAATAAGTGTTTTGGGAAAACAGTGGATTAAAACAGTGAATAGTTTCTAAGAACCTGTGTATAGAAAAACAATTCAGGATTATTTAGAAAGTAAGAAAGTATTGTTTAAAATTTTACAAATAATTATACATGGTTTTGTAGCAGATAAGAATTAAAAATTAATGTTAGATATATAATGGGTTGTATATTATTTTCTTCGAAGGTAATCCTATGAATAGATGTTATCTTTTACAAAGAGGCATTTGCCTGTAACAAAACAAAAGAAAGCTTAGTCGATATCATATCCTGTTAATTGGGGGAAAAACCAATTACAGTAAACACGCTTGATTTCTTGAAATTTAAAATTAGGAAAATTTGAAGTTTGATAGTGGGATGAATTTGTATGAATGAATGTTGATTGGCTAGAAAGTACTAGGAGAGGAGAATAAGACAGTCGACTTAAAATTGAACCAGGAGATTTGAATCATTGTGTTTTTAAAATCGAGAACTAGAAGTCCACTTTAATAACAATGTATGGAATCAATATTGTGTTTTTAACAACCAGAACAAGAAATCCAGTTAGAGAACAGTGTGTGAAAAAGAAGTATAAGTTTTTGTGTGTGAGTTTAAGTTGGTGAGCAGAATAGTTGTAGACGAATCTAGACCCAGGTCGAGAATCTCAAACTCCTTGTGTCCGAAGAGACTCCCAAATCTGTAAGAAAAGGAAAAAAGTTATATAAAGTTTGTACAGGATAAACATTAGAGGCGGGAGACGCAATTTGCGGAAAAATTCCCATTATTATTATTGTGAAACGAGTCGGAGGTGATATTTTTTTTAATTTGGAGAGAAACTGAACGAGTGCTGTTTTTTGTGTAACAGTTTTTGGAGGGAGGAAGCGGAGCCACACGTGTTTTGAAAAATTGGACAGTATTTCGGGAACACAATCCGGTGACTAAGTCAGTATCCGTTGGGAGACATCGCGGAAAGAAGTTAAAAAATGTCAGTCAATTTGTTTGTGAAATAAGCGTTGTATGTACACCATATATTTTATTTAAACTCATATCATAAAGCAATTGATAAAAAAGAATTGAATTCATAAGTCAGAAAATTTGCATATAATAAATTTTGTTTGTTTTTTAAGAAAGGCATAGCTCGCAACAAAGGAAAACAATATAATAAATATGTGTATAAGATGGAAGGCAACCATATATACGTATTACTGACTATTGGTCGTCTCCAGTACGGTGCAGCTAATTTAGAAAATGAGCATGATAACTTTAAAAAGGATCGATAAGGATCAACGCGACCAGTTTGGGGCAATAATGTTTTCATTGCTCTTTATTCTTTATCCCCTTCTTTTCCCGTTGATCTTACTGCTCATATTTGCTTAATAGGTATTTTGATGCTCAGTCTGTGCAAATGCCCTAACTAACCAAATTGTTTGCTATCTATAAATTGTGTTGTTAATTCAGTATTCATATGTGTTTTAATTTTTTCGTTTCTCACTTTGTCTATTTCTGAAACACCTCTCACTCTCAATTGACAACAAGAAATTTTATGTCTATTGGATATTTTAATCCTTTTTAAGAAACTGTGTGCTTTATCTTAGTGCTAATATTTTATATCTGAAAAGATTGTGTAGTTAAATTATTGATTTGTTAAAATTACTGCATCATTTAAGACAAAATTTCGAAATGATTTTGAAATGCTTTATTAGTTTGTGGCATTACGTTGGTGATTATCAGCTGGGTCATAAAAACTGTTCTATCAATCATTGTCAAACGGTGTATAACAACAATCATCCAATAAATCATATATATTGCACCATCATATTCCGAATTTCACTTCTTGTGACAAACGGACCTGTGGTCTCATTTCCTGACTCTATTTCAAATTAGCAACCGCACCAACACGTTTTGTTTATTAAATCTTTCAAAACTTCTCATGGATGTGGTTTCTTCAATTTGTGTACCGTTCACACTAAGGAAAACAAATTGGCAACTGAATAAAAATAATAAAAAGATGATGTGATATTAGAAGCTGTTTAGGTTTTTTTTTTCTAATTTGAAATTAAGTAACTCTATGAGAAACTGCTACTGGTGTGCATGTGAGCGTAACGCCAGAACAAAATAACGGGTTTAAATGCAGAAATTGGCGAAAAACGGAAAATTTAAATAAGAATGATTGTTTCATTAAAAAAATTGCAGCTTCCTAGTCAACTACTGTAGGAATCTCTTGACATTATATTTGCTTTTCTTATTTTGTTGGTTTTTGTACATTTTAATTGCCTAACATTTTGTAACGTACATCTTAGCTGGATTTATTATGTTACGTTATAAATTGAAATAGGTGTCCCCTTTTGTTTTATTATCTCCAGAATGTCCCTCGATTTATTAGTTACGATAACGGGCCACTACGAACTCCCCCACGCTACCTAGATTTTAATGGGTTCAGTTTTATAGTAGGATTAAAAGCGACTACGAACTGCTCCACGCTACCTAGGTACTTAGATAATATTTTTGGGAACATATATAGTTTTTATTTTACTTTATTGTATTCAAAAAGGAACCCAATTCCCAAAGCATGAGCGAAAATTTTAAATGATTAAATAATGAAACTATAACAATATAATCGAATAAAGTTTATTTATAAATCTACATTAACTTATATACAATAACAAAAACTACAGTTATACAATGACAATGCTTAATTCTAATGTCTAATTAGTGATTAAAATAAGTAAGAGTAAACATTATATTTTAAAGTTTAAAAGTTAGCTGCATAATAATTGCAAACTGACTTAATTAAGTCTAATTTAGTAATGTTTTGATTAACGTAATATTCATTTAGCCTATTTTCAATAAAATCAACTTTTCTTTTTGCCGTTTTATCAAGTTTTTTTTTGAATCTATGTGTAGATCTAATTTTCACATATACTTCTGCTTAAAAATTTAACAAAATGTCTGTAAATTTAAATATGCCAGAATGTGATTTATAAAAACATTCGTTAAATTTCGAGTGAAATGATTCACATGCGTTTGTAGTAAATATAAGAGATGATGAATTTGAAGCCCACATGTAAGGTGAAAATGTTGAATCTTCCGTTAAATAATTATCAACTAGGTAATCACAAAATTGCAAAACTCTGTCATCTTCTGGCATAATATTAAAAAGTTCATCAGAAAAAAAGTCACCAACATTAAGGAATGCTGAAAAATAATTTTAAATTTCCAATAACAGTTTGATTTTTATATTCCGAGGACAAACCTAAATTTTGAATTTTTCGGTACCAATTTTGTGTTAAATGAAATTTGCAACAAAAAATAATAATGTCGGGCCACACTAACTTGGCTTCATTTTGAATTGCTATTTCAAAATCAGAAATTATTCGCTTCGGTTTGAAATTTAAATTCAAATCTGTACATATTGTTATTAATGTATCAAAAGTCTTTTTGTTCGATTGCTGTGATTTAGTTGTTAACAAAAAAAAATACTAGAGGAACATAAAAACCATTTTTGTAACCATGTATAGTAAACATCTGACAAAAATATTTAGAACAGTTTTGAAAAGTTCCATCTACATACAAAGAATCTGCATTACACAAAAAGTAAAGATTTGTGAAACAATTGCGGAATTATTTTTCGTAGATAATAAAAAGTTTTCACGTGTATTTGTTTTTAAATTTAAGTTCACTAACACTTGTAGAACTTCTTCCTGTGACTTGAGCAATGATGGTGTGGTTTTCGTCTTGCAGCATAGATATTTCTTCGAACGCAAGAAATGTCTTTCGTCGTCAGCGGTAAATTGCTGAAATTTTCTTTCCTCGATTCATTGTGGACAATCTTTAAAGGTCTTTCACATATATCTTCTACAACTTTCCTCTCTGTAGAATTACTAAAAATTTGCCGGTTAAGTTCGATACCTGGAGCATGTTTATGCTCCACCGATGCTTTTTGAAGAATAACGTAATTTTCATCACCTTCCTTTGTGTACACTTTTTGTTGACACCCTTTTTTCATGCATCGCCATCTAACTTTTCCATCTTTGGAGACATGGGCCTTTGAATATTTATATTTATTAATTATTAATAAAAGTTCTCCACTTTGACTAAACATAGTCGTTGGATTTGCCATTTAAAAGTTAAACACTAACGGACAAAACTATACCATAAGTTGCAACCACTTGCAACTGAAGTGAATAACTGAAAATATTTATATTCTTACTTTCAGATATAATCAAATTTGGAATTTCCAGTCACCTGGTGAGTACCTTTGGAGAGGTACTTGGTTTTAATGGGCTCAGGTAGTTCGTGGGGCGGTTAGATAACGCCGACGATAACTGATAATGATATGAATAACTGTGTCATTTTTCTGCATCCTTTTCCACTTCAATGTACCGGACAAATCCAATTTAAGCCAAATTCCTAGTAAATGTTCTATGCTTTCTATCATCGTTATCTTAACTGAACCTTAATCAAATATGACGCAATATTTTTAAGTGCTCAAACAATTACCTCTATCTAATGGGCCTAATTGTTTAGCGTTTACCATTATTAGTTATTATCTTCGTTAACAATATTTTTATTTTCGACCGTGGCATGGTATGCGATATGTACATTGTTGCGATGCCGAAATTACTTCCGTGTGCTTAGCCGATATATTTTGGTGCGGTGAAATTCGACAGCAAAATAGTAATTTTACTCAAAAATTATTGCTTTACTTATAAAAATTATTCAACCAGTTTTGTCCAACCATGAATACTGTATAAAATGGTTCTGAAAACTGTTTTCTTGTGACATGTTTGAGTTAAATATTATGTTTTTCAATGGGATTAATCCACAATTGATTGTAATGCAAATAAAATTTTATAATTGTTTGACGTTTCGATTTCCAATCCGGAATTGGTTTTTAAAAAGATTATTTTATATTAGGGAGTTGTAGTAATAATATTTCATTGTGTTCAATACATTTATTTAAACATATTTTTTAACAAATGTCTGCAAGAATCAACAATATCCAAATTCCCATGTTATAACAATGATCGCTCTGCCAAGTAGTGACAACTGACAATGAGTCCCCATCCATTGTGCCTAGAGCCCCGTGACCATAATCATAACCTACTGATATGACATCTTTCCCCTTTTTTTACATTTGATAGTAATTAAGTAATTAAGCCCTTTTGAGTCTAGCGCTAGTTCCATTTCCAGCATTTATCTGGGAGGTTGAAGGTTCCTCTACTCCAAGACTTTGATTCCGATGATCTATTAATTTGTGGTGACTCCATAGAAGAGCATAATAATACACTAAATAAGGTGTTAGATAGAGCAAAAAAATAAATGTGAAATTTAACCCAAACAAAATACAATATTACGTTGAAAGTGTTAGATACTTGGGTCATATCTTTGATAAAGATGAGATGAGGGCTGACAACAAAAAAGTGAAAGCGATAAGAAAATTGAAGGATCCGGAAAATAAAAAGAAATTACAACAAATTTTGGGAATGGTAAATTATTTAAGAGCATTCATTCCAAACTTGTCAGAGATTTCCATGCCCTTAAGAGAACTCTTAAAACAAAGGAATGCATGGGTATGGACATATAGACATTCTGATGCACTAAATAAATTAAAAGAAGTAATTATGTCGAGTAGTGTGCTTTCCAATTTCAATGAGAAGTTACCAACCATGATACAGACTGACAGTAGGAGTAATGGATTGGGGTGCTGTCTCTTACAGAATAACAGACCGGTAGCATGCTAACGACAGTAGAGTCAAATATGAGTCAAATTGAAAAGGAGTTCATGGCAATTCTACTGACTGCGCCAAGTAATAATATTTCATAGTGTCCAATACATTTATTTAAAAAGCTCCGAAAACACCAACAGCAAGAAACCTCAACAAATAGAAGTTATTGTAAAACAAATGGTTCGAGGACAGTGCGTTGATTAAATAAGACAACTACTATTAACAAACTTCTAACATATATAATAGTAATGAAACTTTTACAAATTTAAACATTTTGAACGAAGTAGACTTAATTTCAAAATCGGTTATTTATCCAAAAAAATACATTACAGTGTAGTTTTTTGAAAAAATCTTTCAGCAAACAGTTGAACTATTTTGGAGAATTGTTTGGAGAGAGAAAAATAAAGATGATAAAGATCACTTTTATTAAATTGTGGAATGCCAATGTTTGATGTCAATACTGTTTACAGTATTTGACATGTTATTCTTTACTAATTGTAATTGTAAAACGTATTCCAATGGCCTTTAACGATTATAATACAATATAGAAATTTACAGTTAGAAGTAGGATTCTTCTTTCTATATCCTTGCCCTTGTATACATTATTTACTTTAATTTGTAGTTCACATTGTCCATACATTTACGTTCCTTTGTCAAATGTTTTATTTCATCTAAACTTTGACTTTATTTTACCTTTTAGTCTATTTTCCCAGCATTCCTTTGATCTGTCTCTTTTCTTTTGTCTATCTTGTTAGCTTCTGCTACTTTGGTGATTATATTAAAATTTATTATACCAGTTCTACATGCGAATTTTTCGTTTTAAAATTTATTTTGTGGTGTTAATCTTTGCTTCAGTATTCTTGTATAGAGATGTATATTGTTGAAATGAAAATAGCTATGTAGTTTTCTAGATCGGTTCCATCTTATTTTTTTATAAATCGGTAATATGTTCGTTTCCATTATGTATTTTGGTTTTGTCCCTGTTTACTACGCCTCTTGCAGTATTTCCAAGAACTGTTCTTTTCCATCAGGGCCTATAAATTTTATTATTTCAGATTTAATCCGAGCTATTCTCGTGCATTTTCTATACTTATTTCATCTTTATAAGTAAATAAGTTCTTTCTTACAATATTTTTATGATTATTATACTACAAATGTTTATTCCCAAAAATACCTAAGTTATGAAATCTTCTGCTGCTGATGAAAATATACCGTCAGTTCTGTTCGTCGAAAGATCCATGTTTATTTTATATGGGATATCTCGTTGCTACTAATTACAGGGTGTTAATTTCGACCGCTACTCTGCAGTTTCGCTGCCGATAATGCTATTTCGACTGGTACTCTGCTAATCTTCGACTCCAACAATATTCTTTATTTCCACAATAAAAAGTGTTTTTACTTCTGAGTACGGAACTTATTCACCTATAAACCTATTCACCTTCTGATTGAAGGTGAATAGGTTTAACTAATGATTAATTTCGTACGACTGATAAAAAACAGTCATACGCCCCGTAGTGATATATGGTAGAGAAACGTAGACGATAACAAAGCAACTACGTGTTTGAGAAAGAAAAATTCCAAAAAAGATCTTTGGCCTGTGCTTGATGGAGCAGCAGTACAATATATAATAAAAACCAACATAGAGCTTAAAGAACTATAACCAAACGCTAACATAATAAAATAAATAAAGTCCAGAAGACACCAGTGGGCAGAACACATCAGAAGACATTCTGATGAAAAAATAGTATGGCTGGTATGGGAAGAACCCCCAACTGGAAGAATACCACCTGCATAACCTTGACTCCGGTAGAAAGATAATATAGCACATGCCCTTAAAGCTATGGACGTGGAGTATTTGATGGAGATTGTTCAAGACAAAGATGAATGGAGGCATGTTGTCAAGTCGGCTAAATCCCACGAAGAGTTTTAATGCCACGAAGAATTTATTGATATTTATTAAATATACTTTTTTTTATTTAGCAGAATATTTATATTTTTTATTATTCTTTGCAAATAGATGCTCACAGTTCAGATTAATTAGCCTAATGAGCCATTTTCTGAAAATTTTACTCAAAATTGTACATCAACGAATATACAGAGAATGCGAAAGAAACCTGTGCGACAATCAATTTGGATTTCGTATGGGGCTCGGTACAAGGAAGGCATTATTTGGCCTCCAGATATTACTACAAAAATGCCAAGATCAGCGAAAAGACGTGTTTCTCTGTTTTATCGACTACGAAAAAGCGTTTGATAGAGTAAAACACACAGAACTTATAGAAACCCTAACACAACATGGTATAGACCATAACACTGTGGCACTTAAAAACTATATTGGGATCTTAATATTGTTCTGAAGCTATTTTCTTGTGGCATTTTAAATTAATTAATATTTAAATGGGAATAAGCCACAATTAAGGTTAAAATACATTTATTGACGTTTCAATTTCCACTTCGGAAATCGTTCTCTAAAAACTAATGTTTGTATTTTGAGAACGATTTCCGAAGTGGAAATTGAAACGTCAATAAATGTATTTTAACCTTTAATTGTGGCTTATTCCCATTTAAATATTAATTAATTTTATATTGGGATCAAATGGCGTCGATCAAAATAGACAATCGTCTGACAGCAGAATTGCCAATAAAAAAAAGAGTTCGTCAGGGCTGTGTACTTTCTCCACTGGTATTCAATATATATTTCGAAAAGATCTTTCAACATGCCCTCGAAAATATTGAAGAAGGAATAAAAATCAACGGAGAATACGTAAACAACTTAAGATACGCAGACGACACCGTCATTATTGCGGACAGTGCTGAGGGTTTACAACGACTTTTGAATGTCATAACCAGAGCTTGGGCAGCATTCGGTAAACTGAACTATATACTCAGAAATCAACAAATTCAATTACATCTTAGATCTAAAGTTTTTGATGCATGCATTATTCCGATATTAACTTATGCGGCACAAACATGGACAATCACAAAAAAGAATATGAATATACTTAGAGTCACTCAACACGCGATGGGAAGAGCGTATATCACTTAAGGACAAGAAAACAAACACATGGATAAGACAGAAAACCAAAGTCACCGATGTGGTGCAAAAATCATTAAAGTTGAAATGGGAATATGCTGGACATGTAACTAGGAGCGATCTAAACAAATGGCACAGATCAATTTTAACCTGAAGACCATACCAACACAAAAAACCCAGAGGCAGACCTCCTATGAGATGGACAGATGATCTGAAAAGGACTGCCGGGAAAAATTGGCTACAAGTAGCGTACAATAAAAAACAATGGAAAGGAAGACTTGAAGAGGCTTATGTTCCGATGTGGACGTGAATGGCTAGACGAAGAAGAAGAAGAAGAACCAGAGAGGGGATAGCTTGGGACTAAATATAATCACAAATAAATCAAAAGTAATGGCTGTTACACGTGCACCAAATGTTGACATTAATATTTGTATCTATAACAAACATATAGAACCAGTACAAAGATTCCAGTATCTTGGTTACTGGATAACAAACGATTTTGACCACGAGGTCGAAATACGTGCTCGTATAGAATATGCTAGGTACGCATTTCAACGGATGAAAAAATTCCTAATAAACTCTACGTTATCGTTGGATATCCGATACCAATTTGTAAAAACGTTTATTTATTCCATATTGCTATACGAAGTGGAAACATGGACTCTCGGAATTACAAGTATGAGGCGTATAGAAGCCTTTGAGATGTGGGTTTTTCGAAGGATGCTGAAGATCTCTTGGACAGAGCACGTGACCAACAACGAGGTGCTAAGAAGAATTGGTACTGAGAGAGAACTCCTAAATATTGTAAAAAAAAAAACAGAAAAACTAGTTATCTAGGACATATTTACAGAGGAGAAAAATACAACTTCCTACGACTTATAATGGAAGGGAAAGTGGAAGGAAGAAGAGGTCCAGGCAGAAAGAAGAAAATGCTCCTGGTTGAAAAATGTAAGAGACTGGACAGGCATGAACACAGATTTGATACTAAGAACAGCTCAAGATAGAGAGCAATTTGCTGTAGTTATAGCCAACCTTCAGTAATGGAGAAGGTACCTTAAGAAGAAGATTATTCTTTGTCCTATTTTACACCTGTTATAGGTTTATTTAGAGCTGGCTATATATTGAATATATCTTCGTTTCATTTTTTGACATTTGGAATTAAAATATTTAAAAACTGGCGCCCATTTTTTATGCGAAAATTTGTTCTTTCTCTTTTTTTTCTGTTTGTATATATTTTTCGTGTATTCCTTACCTGCCTAAACGACCCCGCCCATTATCTACAACGACTGAGCGATGGTGTCCTTCGAGACACAAAGTGTATAATTGTCCTGAGCCTACTTTCGAGTAGTTCGATTCACTTTATGTTACAAGACGTAGGATTAAACAAAACGAATAAATACAAACTTTTAATTCAAAACACCGACACAAATTTAACTTAAAGGGTCTTAATTGTGTTTCACTAGTCGAAAAGATCCAAAGAAAAGAAAAATTCAGTATCAGTTCAATTTTTCTAATGAAACCGCAAACTTCACCGTACTATTTTATATTTTACCTTCGAAAATAAGATAGGAATATGCATATTTCAATGCTTAAACAAATTCAAATATTTACTTGGAGCTTCACCAAACATCAAAGGAGTATCAGGGCATAGATAATGTGAAAAACCTTGGCATAAAGAGAAAATTTTGATTATTTTGTTGATACAGAAGAGGAGAGTTCAATAGATATATTTGTGTTTGTTTAAATACTGTAAAGGGAGTTATAATTTATTTAAGTGAGTTAGAATGTGAACTTTTGAATACAGTAAATATTTTTTTATTAGACATTCTTTGAGGATGTTACTTAATACTACAGATAGATCAGTTAAATTAAAAAGTGTTGTTTTATTTTGATTTAACCTACTACGGACGTACGAGGATGTACTGAAAAATCTTAGCCCAATATAGAAGTAAACAGAATTTTAAATTCAACGTCTTTCATTATTCAACATCTCCCCCTCTTCAGTCCTAAACCCCGGAGGGAGTGTAGGGGTCATCGTGATAATGATTTTCCACGTGATCTTCGGCCTTGTACCTTCCTTGGATAATAATTCTTTTCATGTTTTCTGTGTCTGCTCTCATGTCCAAAGCATTTTGATTGTCGGATATGGACTTTGCTGGTGAGCCGTTTGCTGACCTTTACCTCATTTAAAATTGAATTATTTGGTCCACGGAATTCGTAACTTTCTTCTCCAACGAACATTTAAGTGGCGTCTATCTTTCTTCTTTCCGCTTGTCTTAGGTTCAAGATTTACATCCGTATGTCAGTATCGGGAATATTAAGCTGATTACTGGGAATATTATTTAATAGACCTTCTCTCTTCCTCTTCCTTGAGCCCTTGTCATGGCGTGGTAACACTCGAAATATTACTAGCTTGCTGTAATTGGCTGCGATTCTATCCACGGATGTCTTCATGTAAGGCTTTTCCCATCAGAGTCTTCATTTGGTCTCCTATCGTGTTGGAGATCTTCCTCTTGATCTTCGGCTGTCTATCTTTCCTTCTACTACCAATAGTTCCATGGTCTCCGTTCTTCTAGCCATGTGGCCGAAGTAAATTAGGTATTCTCGGTTTACTTGTTTTAATAACCTGTCTTTTATATGAAGCTCTTCCAGAATTGACAGGTTTAGATCTATGTTCTTCTATAGACCCACATTTCGAATGTGGGTCTATAGAAGACCCTAGTTCCTTTCTTTGTTTTGAACACATCTGAATATATTCTGTTTATTTTAACTATGGCTGTATTTTTGTTATGCATCCATGTAATTGATCTTTTATCACATGGGTCTCAGTCCATCACTGCAACAATTTGTAAAATCATAGTTCCTCGTCTATGCGTTTTAGTTTGGTTAGTATAATTCCACTTCCAGTACCTTTACGTGAATTTTAACGCCGCATTTGCGCAGATCTATGGTCGACAATGAATACAAGTATTCTACCTCTACCAAAAAATAACAATTACAGAATGTGTAATTACAATAACTATTGATTGATAAGCCTTGTAAGAAATGTAATTCTTGCATCTACTATTTTCATAGATTATTTATATATTTATAACCGTATGTGATAATATTATAACGAATTTCTCTTATTTGTGCTTTGTTTTCTCCAAAAACGCAACACACCGTTACTTTTACGCAATAACCTAAAAAATAACTATATTTATACATATTACAAAACAAGATATACCTCCATGGTTATAACTTTCATTTACTACCTAGCACCAAAAAAACGCATCAGATGTACCATTATTATATTAATGAAATTCAATTTATCAAAAAAGCGCTAACATAGCATGAAAGAAGAACAGTTTAATGCTTATCATAATTTCAATTCGTACAAAAGAATGGTACGTTCATACTAGAAATTAGAAATCATGTAGATCCTTCTTTTAATTGAAGTGACTACCCACCGAGTGCTAGTCAGTACCTTGAACTTTTCATTCTATTTTTGTTGCTAGTTCAGCAGATTGGAAAGTGAATGTATAGGGAGGCCATAGAACCTGATCATGCCGCATTCTACAGAGTGATTGGGTATATTGTTATTATTCTTAGACACTATTGTTAAACATCATTAATTTTTATTATGCAGTCTTTCAATGTAAAATCTATGGGTGTATTATAAAGGTATTTTTAGGAAACAATGGTAGATCCGCTTGATATTTATCAAAATACCTGTTTTAGTCTATTATATTCCGTTAATTTTATTAGCCAAGAAATGCTGTAGACATGAAGGTGTGATAATAGACAGAAAAATCTATTATTTATTATAACATAAGGTACGCCCTTAAATACATAAATCTTGTCTTGAAAATGCAATAATCCCATCTCAACTAAAACATTGAAAGATCCACTTGAAATCTGGAAATAGTTTTTTAACATATTTCATCTAATTTACTTACCGTTGCACGTCATCCGCGTCATAGCCCGTGAGGTCACATGATACCAACACGAAATATTTAGGCGGTAGGTGTGTTCTTTTTTAGAATCACTTTGCCGAGTACACTGGCATTACAGCCACTTTTTTTTTCTTTTTTTCGTCTTTATAGAGGGGGGGTCTGGAATCTTCAAAAGACATCTCAGTCCAGGGCGCCGCCTGACTAACTTTAGTGCAGGATTCGTTCTTCGTACTCCCGGCGATAGTTCCCGAGGTACTTTAAAATGCCCTCTCGTCGCCGAGTCTACGCCGAACGCCTACCTGCTAAACCAGACCCTCCTCTGTCATCCAGCAATCCGGAAGCGGAATGGCCGCTGTAAGGCCGGCATCACTTCCGAATCACTACCTTTATTCATTCATTCTCCATTCATACACATCCACACTCTATTCATCAGCAAGGAGGTTCCCTGTCTCGTTTAGCGTTGGTTTAGCAGTCTTTCTTCCTCTTCCTTTTTCTTGATCACTGCACGGATATAGCTGTGTATGTTAGTCCAAACTAATTTATTTTCAATCATTCTCTCAATCATTTCTCTCACTGTAACAAAATTCACACCTGTCTCTCTCTACATTCTGTTCCTTTTCACTATCCATCTGCTGCAATCTAACATCGTATGTGTCACAGTGTCCGAGTATCCACAGTATAGGCATTCATCTGTATCAGCCTTTCCGATCCTATAGAGGTAGGCCCTAAAACACCCGTGTCCTGTGAGCACCTGCGTCAGGAAATAATCCAGTCGCCTGTGGCCACAGTCCACCCAATCTCTTATGTTCGGGATCAGCATTTTCGTCCACTGTGCCACATCTTCCGTGTTGTTCCATTCTTCTTGCCATCTTTCAACTGACCTTTCCCTTTCCTGTCTTTTCTCGGCCACAGTAAGGTTTGGACCTTTTCTCTCATAAAGCTCTTTTCTTTCCACCGCCAAAATATGCAACGGAACACATCCAGTGATGGTCCATAAGGCTGCCGCAGACACAGTCCTGTAGGCGCATGCCACTCGCAACAGACTTGTTCTGTCTACTCGTGTCATGAGACTCCTACAGGCAGTTATCTCTACCGCCTCGCTCCAGACTGGTGCCGCGTAGAGGACGATGGATTGTACAACACCGTGTAAGACCCTCCTCCTTTCGGATTTGGGTCCTCCAATGTTCGGCATCACCCTCCCCAACGCAGCCGTACTATTCGCAGCCTTCCGGACCACCTCCCGCACGTGCTCTCCCCATTTTCCATTCTGGTGCAATGTCACTCCTAGATACTTTACATGTTTCTTAGGTGTTAGACATGCTCCCGCACATTTTAATTCAATATTTTGCCTATTCCTTGTCCCCTTCAGAATGATGGCTTCAGTTTTCTCTGTCGCAAGTTTCAGTCCGTGCTGCGTCATCCATTTCTTTACGACGCCGCCTGCGTTTCTAACCCGGTATTTGAGATCTGGCTCATCCCGAGCCACTACCAGTACAGCGAGGTCATCCGCGAATGCGAAGGGGGTTGTACCCTCTCCGTATTCACAGTGCATAACCCCGTCATATGCCAGATTCCATAGCGTCGGGCCCAAGACAGATCCCTGGGGTACCCCGGCCGTCACGTCCACGATCGTGCCCTTTTCCACCATAATCCTTCTCTCGGACAGATACTCCGCCACCACATTCATCAGGTAACCAGGACATTCTCTCTCCTCCATTGCCTTCATTACCTCGTTCCACTGCAACGTATTGAATGCATTCTTAACATCAAACAACAGCAGAGCCGCCCAGCGATGTTCATCCCCTCTGTTGCGCAATGCTTCGAGTACACTCATGACTGCATCAATCGTGCTTTTCCCTTTGCAAAAACCAAATTGCCTCCTTGATAAACAACCTGACCTCTCAATCATGTCGTCTATGCGTACTCGCAGAATCCTTTCATACAGCTTACTGATGCATGGAAGCAGACAGATGGGGCGATACTTTTCCCTAGCTTTGGGAAGCAGTATTAACCTCGATGTCCTCCAAGGCTCAGGAAAAGTTTGTGCTTCCAGCAGTGCATTCATATGTTCCAGAAGCCACGCAGGTTCCACCCGTCCTAGACCCTTCACCGCCTCAGGTGGTATCTGATCTAGTCCTGGGGACCTACGAGACTTCAGTGAACCCAATGCCTCGATAAGTTCATCCATGGTAAAGGGTACAGCTCGCTCAGATCCTTCATCCCTCCATACACCATGACATCTGCCGTCCGGAAAGAGCTCTCTTGTTACCTCAAGCTTCTTATCCATAGGCATTTCGTAAGGAGAATACGCATGGAACTTCTTCATGACGATCTTGTACCCCTGACCCCAGATGTCCTCATCCAGCTGTTCACACAACTCTTTCCAGTGCCTTCTTTTTTCTGTACGGATTTTCCTGTACAGTTCCCTCTTCCTTGCGCGGTACTCTTCCTCGATCTCCTCGATGATCTCAGGGTTGATTCCTGCTCTACCTCTTGCTCTTGTTAACCTTCTTCTCATTGCTATACACACATTTCTTAGTGCCTCGATGTCCGCATTCCACCAATATGGCATCCTGTTGACATCTTGGCGACCAATCTTGCTTCCCTCCATCGCTTCTTTAACGACTCTCTCCAGGCTTTCCACTGTCGGTGATTGACCCTGCATTATGCTCACTCTCCATTTAATTAGTTCCTCGTATACTTTCCAGTTATTCCCATCGCCGCATCTGCCCACCGACGTCCCGGATGCACGGACCGTGTTAGTGGTCCCCTTTCCAGTTATCGAGAACTCAATGTATTGATGTTCAGTTCCAGTGTAGTCTAGCAAAACCTTCCAACCTACTGCTTTCGCCGCTATTTCTTGTGTCGCCATGGTCACGTCGATGTACGTACCTGTACCTCTCCTAACAAACGTAGGTTCCAGACCTGTGTTCAGAACCACTAGGTCTAGAGCACCCACCCAGTCAGTTAGTATCCTGCCGCGAGCATCGGTGATGGGAGATCCCCAGTCCGCTGCTTTTGCGTTAAAATCTCCCAGCACTACGTATTCTTCTCCTGTGTTTCCCACTTCCTGCATGATCTCGTCTATCTTCATCTCGTACTCGCCCACCGTCACGTTTGGAGAAATATAACAGCAGACCAGTCGTACCCCCTCCATCCGAACAATCACATATCCTTCTTTCGGCTTAATTTCATACACTCGCAGTTTCCTATTGTAGATTCGTACAGCAGCTCTCCCGGTCGTATCTACAAACCATCCTCTTCTTTTCACCGCTGTTGGATTTGGTTCCGCCGTCACCAGCACATCGATGTTCTTTTCAACTGCGGCAGTCTCAGCAAGATCATGTGCTAGTCTTGCCGTTCCCACATTAGTTTGGAGCACTCTTAGCTCTCGAGTCATGTTTTCTTTGTTTGCCATTTCTAAACCGATAACTGGTTCACAAGTATGGATCTGTTAGAGTCGTTGTACGCAAAAAAGCTGATGTTAGTTGGTAAAATTCGTAAAAACAAAACAGAATTACCACCTGAGTTAGTCAATCCCTTAAAGTCACGGCTAGTCAACAGTAGTTTATTTGGTTTTCGACAAAATGCTCCATATGCAGCCTACGCTAAAGCGATTCTTAGTTGCAGTTCAACGTTTTGAATGCAATTTGGATTTCATGACCTAGATTAGATTAGATTAAGAGAGGTGGCCTTTCGGACTATTCCACTGCGACCTTTTCAGATCTATTGTAGTCCTCTAGTCCTAGATAACATTCTCTAGCCTGACCCTTTTTATAAAGTCTAGTAGCTTCGAGACTGTACCTTCCATGTAGCTATTTACCGGTGGATTTTCTTCTCCCAATGCAAAGAACCGCACATTTGCCAGACTATCACACTGACATAAAATGTGCTCTGCTGTTTCTTCTTCGAGGTGACAGAATCTGCAAAGGTCATCATCTGATAATCCCATCATTTCGTATTTATATTTATGCATTAATGCTATTTTGTTACAGTCAACGTTTGTATTTTCGCTTGGTACCAGATTTATCATGTATCGTGTCTTTTCAAAATTTATGTTCAAACAAACTTTCTGACAGGTGGCATCTAACTCAGTAAGCATAGCTCCAATCCCTTTGAAGTTACCTGTTATCAGAACTATGTCGTGGGCAATTCGTAGGTGTAAGAACATTTAGCCGTCGACATTGATTCATTTGTCGTCCCACTTTAATTGTTTGAAAGCGTGTTCCAGAACTGTCGTAAAGAGTTTGGGAGATAACGTGTCTCCTCGTCTGATTCCTCTTTTGATTTTTACACATCTTGTATCTCTGTGTAATCTTATGGTCATGGTTGCATTATTGTATTTATTTCCGATCAGTTTGGAGTACGCTTTCATTACGCTATTAATTGTGTGTTAATAGGTCTTTAAACACAGGCTTATTATGGGTCGGTATCTCTTAAGGTGTGTTTGATAGCCTTTCGTGTGTTTTTAAATTGGTAAGTGCACTATACCATGTAGTAAGTGTTGTGTTTTGGTACAGCCGTGTACCTAACCTAACCTAACCTAACCTAACATAAAAAGTTTTTCTAAGATTACTCTATTCCACGCTTCATTCAGTTGCTTTATTTGTCTTTGCGTGAGGAGTAGATGGATAAAATGCAGTTTGGTTCAGGTGGGTACAAGAGAGGCATTATTTACAATGACAGTGCTTCCTCACAAATATTTAGAGTATAGCAAGAGTGCATTTGCGTGATTCATAGTGCTTCACAATACTTTTCAACGTTTATTCATACGCCTTCTTCATAAAAGTCTGCAAAAAGGGAACTAAAAGAGAAAATAAGAATTGACAGCAAAATAATAAACACCATAAGATTTGTTGACCATACGGTAATTAGGTAACAAGGTATTATTATGACAAGGTTTTTATATGGGCAGTTCGTTGATGTCGCCTGTGAGTTGTTGGGTTTGGTTTTGGAAAGAATAGATCTCAGTGTGTTGATTGTTTTAAATGCTGTTGTGATGTATTTGTTTCCTCTCCTTATTAATTTTTCTGATAAGTCTTTTACATAATATGGTGTTGTTTTTATCTTATAAATAATATTTGTAATGTGTAACGTTCACTA
The DNA here is from genome assembly GCF_040954645.1 of Diabrotica undecimpunctata. NCBI lineage: Eukaryota > Metazoa > Arthropoda > Insecta > Coleoptera > Chrysomelidae > Diabrotica > Diabrotica undecimpunctata. Next base: position 143,456,888 of record NC_092809.1, read on the forward strand.
GACTAGACTAACGGTCAACTATGTATGTTCATTTGTATTTTCGTCTAGTTGACTAACGTTCAACTAGACGAAAATACAAATCCCATCCCCATTAAGAGAGGGGTGAGACAAGGAGACGTAATATCGCCAAAGCTTTTCAACCTAGCCCTAGAAGACGTCTTCAAAACTACAAATTGGTCAACCTATGGCATTAACGTTAATGGCAACAAGTTAAACCACCTCAGATTCGCTGACGATATAGTGATTATAGCGAGCACATTTGATGAACTGCAAATTATGATGGGGGAACTAGCAGCCAGCTCCCAATACGTCGGCCTAAAAACGAATATGAAAAAAACAAAAATAATGACAAACACAGATGACCCCAGACGTATAACTTTAAATGGCAGTGAGATAGAACAAATCCAGGAATATATCTACCTAGGCCAAATCCTGAGACTTGACAAAGAGAACCAAAGTGCGGAAATTACTAGAAGAGCAAGACTAGCATGGGCAGGATTTGGAAAACTTAGTTGGATACTTAAGAACCGCAAAATACCCCAATACTTGAGGAGCAAAGTGTTCAACCAATGCATCCGTCCTATCATGACATATGGATGTCAAACCTGGACCCTAACCAGGGCAAACATGAATAAACTAGCTACAACAGAAAGAACAATGGAAAAAGCAATGTTAGGTATACGACTGTCAGATAAAAAGAGGAACGACTGGGTAAGATCCAAAACAAAAGTCGAGAACATAGCCACAAAAATTGCCAAACTTAAATGGAGCTTCGCGGGCCACACTGCTAGACAAAAAGACCAACGTTGGAATACTACAATACAACATTGGAGACCTTACGAAAGTAAACGACCAAGAGGAAGACCAGAGATGAGATGGGTTGATGACATTAAAAGAATAGCCGGATCAAATTGGAAATATGTTGCTCAGGATAGAGACCGATGGAAGGAGTTGGGAGAGGCCTATGTCAAAACATGGACGACAGAAGGCTAAGAAGAAGAAGAAGAAGAAGAAGAACGTTCACGAAAATTAAGAAAACCATTAAGAAAAGCCTAAATGCCAACAGAAGAAAAATTTAGAAAGCTAAACCGGAAACGTTAATTGGTAATAAAAATAAGATTTATTTAAAAGAAAAGTCCTTTATTACATTTACCTTCAACGGTAGAATTTTTAATTAAAAGAGTCATACATTTATTAAAAAATAAATAAGCCGAAGGACTCGTTTCTGTGCAAATTCTTCTCGTAATTTTTCACCACAACAATTTTGTTTCTTTCGTATCATATTTGACAGGAATTTCTCCGCAAATCCAGGGGAAAACGCAAAATGTTAATATTTAAAATATTTTCCGGTTTGAATAGCGAAATTCTTGAACGTCCGCCTGCTCATTTTGCTTAATTTCTGTACACTTTTTTTAATTAAAAACGAACTTAATTAAGCGAAAGTCAAGAATCGATTAGAGTTTGAAAAATTGAAGGAGTGGAAGTAACTCAGCGGAACGAATTTGATGGCTTATCTCAAAGCAGTCCACACACTAAGTATAATCTTTATTTATGTAGAAAAGGCAAAGGAAAATCTGATACGAGAAATATAAGAGAAATCTTAAAACATTTTTCGAAAGATCGTCAAGCACGAAGAATATTGATTACACCTGCAACACGTTTAATGATAATTGAAAAATAATAAGTTTTTAATTTTATGTATATTATTAACAATATTATCAATATAAAATTGGTTAATTAAATATTTGCCCGCCCTTTGATATGTAAGGTTAATAAATTACTTTATAAAAAGGCACTTTTCCTTGAAGTAACATCCTGAAACCTACATTTTCCTGTTAAAGATAGTTAAATTGCCGCCCTTGATGGATGTTACCTCAAGTTTGACATCAATTTTTCGCCTATTTACCACTTCTTTTGAGATCCACACCCTCGGCGCCGTTGTAAACAAATTTTTGTCTATTTCACCAGAAGCTGTCACCCTCTCTCTAATCCATCCTCTAAAAATACCACGAAGCGAAAGGGATATTTAAAGTTAAACGAAATTTAGGCCAGTCAAGACAGTTTTACTCAAAATTCGTATTCTAAATAAATTATTCTTAATAGATGGATTATTTTTCTGTATAACTGCAATTAAAAATGTCTTATTATTAATTAGTTATTTTAAATCTGAAAAAAGTTTTAAATCTAAACTAATACTTAAAATTCCTTAAATGTATCTGCTGATATGCAAATTAGAAAGTACCTCATTATCTGGCAAACGTTGCAAACCGACTAAAATTGGGGTCCAATATTAAGTAAATGAAAAAACTGAATACCTGCTCCTCGATTTACCGGATATAATAACCTTGAAGGTTTCAGCTAATTGTGTCAAGCTATAACGAGTTTATGTATTTGGGTATCATACTTCTCCTCTCTCTCTCACCAATAGCGCTATAGCCCAAGTCTGGGAGTTTACTTGGCCTTTCTCGTCTAGCTATCCACCCTCAATATCTCCCTGGCATCTATTATCGCTTCCTCTATCCACTTCTTGCGTCTTCCTACTGGCTGACGTCCCATCGTAGTTCCACTTAGCGTTCTCCATTATTATCCATTATTATAAGGTGACCTATCCAGCATAATCTTTGTCTTTTTGCATAACTTGCTATAGAGAATTCTTTGTACTTTGTTCAACTCGTGGTTGAACTTTATTCTTCAGATACCATTGTCGTAAATGGGTCCCAATATCCTTCTTAACACCTTTTTTTTTAAGTACTAATAAGGTTTTATTATTTTTTGCTTCACCATATTTTTTCTTCCCTGCTGTCGTCCTTAGTTATCTGTACTTCTAGGTATGCGAGCTGTTTTACAACTTCATAATTTTCGTCATATAAATATTTTCAAATTTTGCAAGGTTCGTTATTTTCTGGTTTGTATTAGGGCTTTAGTTTTATCTACGTTGACTACTAGATTTTCCTCTTTCGCATTTTAGTTCCACATATAGTTCCGTGATGTCTTTTAGTTTTCAACTCATCAAGTTTACATCATCTGCTTGCATCAGAATTTATTTAGACTTGTTAAACAATATATTTCTTATAACATATTTCATGAATCTATTAAATAGAGACGGAGCCGGTCCATGTCTCTGTTTTAACCTTTTAGTTATCTGGAAAGGGTCTATCAGTTAGTTTTGGACTTATTCTTTCGCTTCTGTGTGAGTCACGATGTCTTGAACCAATTTTACCAATTTCCTAGGAATACCAAATTCTCGCCTAAGTAAATATATTTTATCCCTGTTTATGTTGTCACAGGCTTGTCAGAAAATATACCAAGAGTTGATAGATATCGTACTATCGTACTAGAAACATATTTCTGCTTCTTCGACTACTCGAAAGCGTTCGATAATGTAAAATGGCATAAAATGTAGAGAATACTGAGAGAAATGGGTACCCCCGAACATCTAATATACTTACTGAAACAACTGTATATCAACAACACAGCAAACGTAAGAGTCAACAACATATACTCCGATAAATTTTAAACTAAAAGCCGGTGTTCGTCAAGGATGTATTATCTCTCCCACGTTATTCAATATATACAGCGAACACATCATGCGCATTGTATTTGACGGGTGGCAAGAAGAAATATCAGTCGAAGGCCGAAAAATCAGCAATCTCCGCTATGCTGACGACACTTTAGTACTAGCATCATCAGCAAATTACCTTAGATACATCATGAACAGACTAGATACTATTAGTCGTGAATATGGACTTAAATTAATGTACAGAAGACCAAGGTAATGATAATCGATCGAATTAGAAATAACCAGCCGGAAATACGAAGCGTAGCGGCGTTTGAAGTGGTAAGCCGTTTTAATTACTAAGGTTCTGTTATCACAAACAATGGTGGATGCGAAGAAGAGATACGTCGACGCCTTACAATGGCCAGATCAGCAACGGTCAAACTTACTAAAATCTGGAAAGATACGGACATAACCAGGAACACGAAACTGCACCTAGTACGTACGCTTACCTTTCCTATCGCTACCTATGCGTCAGAAACTTGGACCATTAAAAAGTCCGACTCACGCCTTTGAAATGTGGGTATATCGTAGAATGATGCGCATACCCTGGACAGCACATCGCACAAATGTCTCAATATTGACAGAACTCGACATCAATACTAGGCTTACCACAATCATCAACCAAAATATATTGAGGTACTTTGAACACATTACCAGACGAAATGCAAGGCATGGAGAGGTTGGTGGTTGAAGGCAAGGTAGATAAAAAAAAAGAACTCGAGGAAGATCGCCACTCCGATGGTCAGACCAAGTAAAGTGCGCTACCGGTTACTGTCTGTCTGAAGCAGCACACCGCGCCCAGGAGAGAGAAGAATGGATAGCAACCATTCGTCAAATACCATAAGGTCACCACATCCTTACGAAGGATAAAGGATAGAGGAGGATGATATCGTACTTCCATGCTTTAGCTAATATTTTTTTTATGTTGAATAGCTGGTAAAAGTAGGTCGTCCTGCTCTGACTCTGGCCTGGTATTATCCTATGATTTGCTATGTGAAGTGACTCAGTCTCCTGTTTATAACCATGTAAATACCTTATAATTCACCCAAAGTAAATATATGACTGTGTAGTTTTAACAGATGAGTTTGTCTTTTTTTGTGGATTGGACATATAATTCCGTTTTTCGAGTCTTCTGGAATTTCTTCTGTATTAATCACGTCTGTTATTCGTTTATGAAATCTATAAATCAGGTTGTGTCCTCCAAATTTGAAAATCTTAATTGGTATGTTGTCAATACCAAGGGCTTTATTTTTCTTCCATTGAATTTGCATTCATAACTATTATCCCAAAAATATCTGTCAAAAAATATAGTATCTAAAAGCTTGTTATTTACGTTAGCTAGTTAGCTAACTAATCCCGTTTCTGATTAAGAATAACAAGTTTGCATGAATTGAAAAATTTTCCAGCGTTATTAATAAGAACATTTTTTTTTTGAAAAATAATCATTTTAGCAATATTTTCAGTTTTAATTAATTCTATTATTCTAATTATTTATTTTTTGTTTCAGGTAAGAGCAGTTTAAAAGAAGAAGCTGTAACGTAAGTTTTATGCAGTTATTTATTTTTTTTTTGTTATTTGTTCCTCTTATGTGCTAAGGATGGTTTGTAATGGCAGCTTGTGAATTTGTTTCTCAAGCTGTCAAGATTATATCGAGTCGTCTTTCTCTTACATATTGTTAAAGTTTCCCTCTATTTAGTAATGTCTTCCAGTACTTATTTGAAGATTTTGAGCGAAATCGTACCTCCTTGTCTAATTCATTGTTTTTTAATATGCCAGAAGTATTTTGTTAATATTATGGATATGTAAAATACAATCTACACTTAGGCAAATGACACACGTAGCGGTTTAACCGAAGTGTTTATCGAGGCGGTTTTCTAGATCAGTGGCACACGTAACGATTTAACCGAAGCTGTTTTCCTCCTAATTTAACCAGTTTGTTTACTCAAGACGGGAGTTTTCAGCTATTTCAGAAAGAAAAAGAAAGATTTTACTTTTAAAATTATTGTCATTTATTGAAATGAGTGATGAAGAAGACGAAGTATTGATGTTGCCTCTTCTGTACTACCGATGGAAAAGAAAAAGAAAAAATCGGAGGATGTGGACACAGTTAATGATTCAAAGAAGAAAAGACAAAGGACACTTCAATAATTTGTTCTTTTAGTTAAGAAGTCATGAGGAGCAATTATTTAATTTTACTGCTTTCGTTATCCCTTCAGAGGCAAACATGCTGCAAATTTCCTTCCAGCATCCAGCATTTTATCACTGTATTCTGATGTTTTTATGACCCACAAAACAGGACGCTTTTCTTTCTTCCCAATCAAGTTATCCAAACCTCGATTTTTGGCATTTTTAGTCAAAAATATTGAATAAAAAACAAACAAAAATCCAACAATTGTTAGCAAATCGTTTTCAGAAAACCTGTGGCATGGGTAATGCAATAAAACGCAACTACTACTAGTCAGGCATTTTTAAAAAACGAGCCGGGGAGTCGTCCTAACCATCAACCAAATCGGTTTCAAAATCGCCAGACGGCACGGATCGCTCGGTCTGTCACTAATGATTCACTCGGCATAGACAACTTTCCGATTCGATTTTACTTTCGGTAAACGCCTCGGTCAAAACCGCCGCGTGTATCATGGCATTTAACCACTAACCACTTGCCGCATTCCCATTATCCTTAGCCAAACTTCTATATCTAAAGCATCCTTTTCTCTAAAAATTGGCCATCCATTGTTTTTAAATTGATCTGACGTTCTCATTCTATGTCAGGCATTCTTAATAAATATTCAAACAATTTCAATGGCCGTTTTTCTGGTGAAATCATCACCGTTTTTTTCAATTTTCATTCGAGTTTTTACTTTCTCAGTGAATGAATGCTTTGTTGGTGTGGTTTCTTTTCAAGTGTTGCCACCGTTTTCCATGCCTCTGTTAACTGAGCTCCTACTCTCAGATTGTCAATGTCAATACATTTTCCTATTTTAGTATCTTAGTTCATATCTTTTGCTTGGTATTCTTGTCTATGTTGCACTAGCTTAGTTTTCAGCCACCTCTTGTAAAATTGATTTTTTTTCTTTATTAATTCCTTTATCTTGTCAGACTGCCAAGGTGGTTCTGTTTTTTTCTTTCATTTTCTGTTTCTAGTACTATCTTTCTTCTTCTACTTTCTTTATGAAATTCATATTAATTATTCTAGCATCAAGATTTTTTGTTATAGTAAATTCTTCAGACTGTCGTGAAAAATTGGTTGAATCTCAGTTGCTTGTAGCTCTAATAAGAATTTAATTTATCTCTATGAGTTTAACATATTCTCTAAACGGACTTTCTCTAGTATGAGTTACATGTTGACTGGCCTAACCCTCCAAAACAAAAAATCTGGCCGATCTCACGCTAAAGTAATAGAATGTGGTTTCTAGATCGCTCGTCTCTTTCTAATGCATGTCAGAACGCTGTGTCTCGTATCTTGTGCCTTCCGGCTACGTTGACCTGACCACAGTGATTCGTTTAAGAGTCAGCAACAGAACTTGAGAAGATGAATATTATCCGTCTGCTTTTAACTATATTTTAGGTGGTTGAACGATTCGATCGGTCTTTAGAGGGAGTTATTTTGAAGAATGAAACTCATAAATGTGTACTGTACTGTTAAATACAATATAAACGGTTCTATATGGGAAGCACTGTTCTCTAAAGTACCATAAAATTTACTAAACAACGTACATGAACAAAAAACCTATGCAACACACCATAAAAAAGTATTAAGAGAGTTGTAGGCAGTACTTAGCGAAACAAAGAATAATAGGCAAGAGACAATAGATAATTATAATCTATGATTGGAATATACTTCTTCTTAGAGTACCGTCTTCCTACGGAGGTTGGCAATCATAATGGCTATTTTTATTTTTGAACTTGCTGCTCTAAACAAATCAATCGATCTGTATTGATACCAATCACGTAGATTCTTCAACCATGAGTTCTGCCTTCGTCCAACAGATCTTCTTCCTTGAATCTTTACCTGTATTATAAGTCTCACAAATTTCATTTTTTGGTCCCCTCATGACGTGGCCTAGGTATTCCAGTTTTCTGGTTTGTATAGTGGCGATTAGTTCTATTTCTTTACCAACCCATTCCAGTACTTCTTTATTTGTAATTTTATCAGCCCATGATATTTTTAATACTCTGTGGAATATCCTACAGCATTTTAAATGTGGCAAAGGTAGCAATGAAAGCTACAGTGCCATGATTCTCCATCATCCCTTTTCCAGAAATACAGCTGGTTCCTAAAAAAACTTATACGACTCTTAGTAAGATTTGATCATTTTGAGCAGTGTATTTGATTGGTCTGACATTATATTATATTTATTATGACAGACAAACAATTGATTACATATGTTAATTCATCTTTTTGTCAACCATTTTCCATCCATTCCTGAATGTAGGTCTCTCCCAATGACTTCCATCTTTCTCTATCTCGCGCCAATTTAACCACTGTTTGCCTTCCACTGCTCTTATGTCATCCACCCATCTTTTTTGAGGTCTTTACATGCTTCTTGTTGTCGTCCTTGGTCTCCATTCTAGAATTCTCCTTGTCCACCTGTTGTCATTATATCGGGCTACGTGACCTGCCCAGCGCCATTTCATTTTTGTACTTTCTTCCACAATATCCCTAATCTTCGTTCTACGTCTTATCTCGGTGTTTCTAATCTTGTTTCTCAGTGATATTCCAAGCATGATTCGTTCCCTCTTTGCGTTGTTTCTAATTTTTTAGCAGATTTTTTGGTAAGGGCTGCTGTCTCCAAACCGTAGGTACAAACTGCTAGTATGCATGTGTTATACACCTTTTTCTTTAAGTTTACAGGAATGGAAACTCCATTCTGTATAACACAGAATGGAGAAAACACCTCCATTCTGTGTTATACAGAATGGAGGTGTTTTTCAATATACACTTCTCAACAATTGAAGTGGATATTATGAAAATGTGTATTTTATTGTTTGTTCATAAGGTCAAATAGAAAAATGGAGTCATATAAATAAAGATTTATTTTTACTTCGTATTTTCATACAGATGAACCGAAAGAAAGAATTTCTTTAAGAAAAAAAAATAGAAAATAAACAAAAATTGTAAAATTAACAAGCTAAAATTTCTATTCCTGCTCAATTTCTAATATCCCGAAAAGAAAAATGAATAGTGTGTGGGTCCACCTCTGTGTCGCCTTAGTGCTCTAACTCTATTTGGAAGACCTCCTATTAAATTATTGATGAACTGCTGCGGTATACGTTCCCAAATCGCGCGTAATGTATTGGCCAACTGATCTAAGGTTTGGGGCGGTTGAAGGAGCCTCTTTTGTTGCCTAGACATTTCGGCCCAAACATGTTCAATGCAATTCATATCAGGTGAACATGGTGGCCACTCCACTCTTGTATTGCCATAAGCTTCTATACACTCGTTGACAATTCTCGCACGGTGAGGGCGAGCATTATCATCAATCAGAACAAATTGTTCGCCTATTGCACCAAAAAATGGAACAACTATTGATACTATGAGTCTGTCTCGATATCATGTAGCAGTCATTGTCTCATTAATTAAGACGACTAAGTCCGTGCGACCGTCAAAACATATGCCTCCCCTCACGCAAACGGATCCACCTTCAAAAAGAGTGGTAGGGACTCTCAGATTTTCATTGTAACGCTGTCCTCTTTCCCTCCACACCAATATTCGGCCATCATTCGTACACAAACGAAATCTGGACTCGTCAGTAAAGAGACAATTTCTCCAATTTTTGAAATTCCACTGATAGTGTTCCATCGCCCAGCGATATCTGCATACACTCTGCTCCCTAGTTAGTCTTGGATGGGTAGCGCGCCGTATAGTTCTTAAATTGGATGTATGTAACCGTCTTCTGACAGTTTGACTGGAAATAGCTCGTCCAGTAGCATGCCTGAAGGTACTGTTAATTCTGGAAGCCGTGAATGTTGGGTTTCTTTTTGCCGTCAGAACTAGAAAACGGTCTTGCCGACGAGTTGTAGATCGTTCTCTTCCTCCTCCATGCCTGTATGTTGCAGATCCAGTTGCTATATACCGATTCCATGTACGACTTATCACACTTTGCGACACATTTAGCCTCAGCAACCTCTTGTTGAGTTATGCCCTGTTGGATCCAACGAACTAATTGCTCGAGCTGCACTAGTTCTAAACGTCTTTGCGGCATAATGTTTTTTTTTTAAATAGATTTCTTGACTTATATATACTTGACTTGACTACATATAATATATAAATTTATAATATAAAAATAGTTTTATATGTTAATTTTAGGAATTTTAAAATTATCCACTTCAATTGTTGAGTAGTGTATATGCTAGTTTGCCGAAAGCGTTCCATGCCAGTTGTGTTCTTTTAATTTCAGCATCTTGATTTGGTTTTCCTAGTTTGATGACATGATCTAGATATACATAATGTTCAACATTTTCTATGGTATGATTTTGTATTGTTATATTTGTCTGGTCTCAGCTTAGTATTTTTGTTTTACTGTAGTTCATTTTTAAGCCTACCGCTCCTAAAACTGCATTTAATTGTTGTAACATATCATTTAGTTCTTGGATATTATCGGCTATTAAAACTATGTCATCTGCGAATCTCAAGCGGTTTAAGTATGATCCTTCGACGTTGATACCCTTGTTGTTCCATTCTAGTTTCTTAAAAATGTCTTCTAGAGTAAGGGTAAATAGTTTGGGAGAGTTTGTTAATTCATAAATTGTAATAATTATTAAGGTCTAAATTTTGATATTATTTTGAATTCCTGCATTTAATAAAGAGTATAGAAATGATAGTTTTTACATAAAATATGGTTGTTGTTATTATTTTTATTATTATTAAGGAATAAAACAAACGATTTAACTCAACATCATATTAAAGCAAGAATTGTAACCAAATTAAAAGATGACTTGGCACTATCAGAGGCAGCAAAACATTTTAATATAAGCAGAACCACAGTTTTTCTATTAATAAAAAATGAAGGGAACAAGAAACTCTCGAAAGAAAGCGAGGGTCTCGAAGACCAAAACTATACTAAATTTAGGTATGTAAAAATAAAATTATTATTTTGTAATATCTCCATCAGCATTGATAACAGCTTGTAGTCTTCGCTCCATGTGCGAAAAAGGAACTATGAAATTGTCTTCTTCAGAGAGCTCTTCCCAAAACCTGTTGTATACCGTGCCAAAGCTCTTCAGCATTTTGAGGTATAAAATTACGCCGATACAACCATTTTATAATAACCCCTCACACATTCTCGATTGGGTTTAAATCTGGACTGTAGCTGGGCCATGATAAGGTTTTGATGTTGTTATTCTGGAGCCACTGGTTTATTATATTTGCAGTGTGAACAGGACAATTATCTTTTTAAAGGATAAAATTATTTTATGAATACTGTTCTACACTGGGAAACATGATGTTTTCTACAATATTAAATTTATATTTATATTAAAATAACCAGCTGCTCGATATCTATCAACATATAGAGAATTAAATCTATTATTATCTATACATTCCAATTTTGCCTTTTTTAGAAGATTGACAAAATTTTGTAGCTGATGGTTTAAAGCAATTATAAGTCTTGATTGCTTTTATTGTGGTGTAAGAGCTTGTTCTTTTGCTACAGTTAGGTAGCTAAGACGGGATGCTTTAATTCTGCGCCAAGTTGTTGTCTTTCTTCCCGGAAAATGTGACATAATTCTTGCAATTTTCGCATATTCAAAAGGATTATCTTTTAATCTCTCCAAAAGCTTACGATCTTCATGAGCGGTAGATATTTTTGGTCTTCCAGAACCTTGCTTTCTTTCGAGAGTTTCTTGTTATCTCCATCTTTAATTAATATTAAAAACTGTTGTTCTGCTTACGTTGAAATGGTTCGCTACGGCCGATAGTGACCAACCATCTTCTAATTTCGTTACAATTCTTGCATTTAGTTCTTTATAATAAGTTATCTGTAACAGTATGTAAATAATATGTATTTATCCTTCAAAATACACTGCTCAATTTTCTACAAAATACGCTTTAAGAGTCGTATCAGTTTTTTTAGGACTATCTGTACATCTCAGTGTCAGTTAACATTTTTTTGGGATCTCCCTATTCTTTGCCATGGTTTTAATAATTGTTACGATGCCATGATTCTAAAACTACTTTCTTGTGTTATGTCTAAGTTAAATATCATGTTTTTATGGGATTAAGCCACAATTATTGGTTGTGATTGTGATAATAATCAAATTTTTAAATAACTAATGATTGACGTTTCGATTTCAACTGCAGAAATCGTTTTTAAAAAAGGTTTTTAAAATTTAAAATAAAAAGGTCCTTTAACTAGGGCCCGCAAAAAAAATTGTAAATTTGCAAAACCATGCTGGGCTTAAAATAAGCAGTTTACATGCTTGACAATTTTTTTACATATAAAGAAAGGCTCAAGCTTTCAAAGGCACTTTGAAAAACTGAAATTGGTCAACCACGATATCCTAAGGAATTTTTTAAAGCTTAAATAATTTTTTTTAATTATACGTTATTTTCAAATAAAAATACATTTTCAAATTTAATAAATTAATAAATATTATGAAACTGCCTAAATAAATTAATTTTAATTTAAATAAAATTTAAATAATTTAAATTAATAAAAATCTATCAAATCGTATTATTTCCCACAAGAGTGAATGTAGAATAAAAAAAACATATTGTGCTTTGGCAGAGCATGTAATTGACAAAGATAGTATCATGGATTTTGATAACATTAAAATTTTATGTAATGAAGATAATAAATTTAAAAGGACCTTTTTAGAAATGGGTTGTATTAGCAAAAGTGATAATAATTTAAACAAAAGATCAGAAATTCAAAGTCTAAATAAAATTTATAATTACATTATTTCTTTATAATTCATTCATAACACCATCAAAACGTCACATTTGTGTTTTTATTTTCCATATACTTGTTACGAGTTTTCGGGTATCTGTGCATAATAAATACATTTTCTTTTTTCTTATTAAAAATTGTTAAACAAAATTTTCATGTTGGCACTATAATTGTCAAAAACAAATTAAACTACAAACTAACATTCTCTCGAAGTTGGTATTCATGACATTAAGGGTTGTTTGTACTTTTCTATTGTGTGTCGAAATTTAGTACAAGTTTCAGTAGTACATATAATAAAGTTTTTATATGCGGAATATAAAGGATGTACATAAGTTATGTTAAGGGGTCGAAAAAATTTATTCACTAAGTGCAAAAAAATCTATTTTTTGCACTTATTTTCCCAATGACTGCCATTTTTTAAACAAAAATAAAATTTTTAATTTCTAGCTAGTCAAATATTATGTAAAATTAAAACCTTTTATATTACCTTTTATAATTTTTTTGTAGAGCAATATCTCTCAATCTACGCGACAATATGGGCGCAAAAAGCAAAAAAAATTGTTTCCATTTTACATGCGAAAAATGCAATCAAATTTGACTTTGCTAAAATAATATGTTGGTCCTTGTTTATGGACAAAAATGTAAACGCAAAACTTCATTTCTCGGGATATTAGCCACTATATCAAACATAACACGAACATTTAATTACAAATCCAATTGAAGCAATAATGACGTTTCTGTTTAATAGCAGAGGCATATAGAAGGCTTTGTGAATTAATGTTATTTGCGTTTCACTGATTTGTAGTCTGGTCTCTGATCTACCGTAAGCATTACTGTATAACTGAACTATATGTATTTTAGGGTAGTACATATTCTTTTTTTTATATCAAGATCACTGTAAATTATTCAAGAATCTCTATTGCACTTTACGTTGGTTATTTTATTATTATAATCTATTATCTCTATTAGTATTCACGAAACTATCAAATTCTATGTTTCAGCTAGATCTCATTAGCCATTCATAAATCAGATTACTTCCTCTTCTTATCGATGCTCCAAGAGGACTGACCAGATTTTGTTGGAAATACGGAGACATATTGCTCGTCCATTTTCTCCAAGAATGCCGTATAGTTAATGCTGCGTACTACTGCTAACTGCTGTATGAAGTGAAATTTGCCTATCGAAGAAAAAGGCGACAATGCTTTGTCACACGCAGCTCCATTAATTCAAGAAAAATTTGACAAAATTCATTAGAAACTACTAGAATGTCCATTCTATAACACCCACCTGATGCCGTGTGACTACATGTTTGGGCCACTCGAGGATACATAACTCTACGAGCAAAAGAGGATGGAATCGAAAAACTTTCGTTGGAAAACCGACATTTAAGATACCCTAGATAGGGTGAGAAGGAGGTTTAAATTCCTGGCAGTGTTAGCCGGTAAACTGGGCAAGACGTCATCCAAAACATTATTCTACAAAACATTCATTAAACCCATCATCGAATACAAGGCATACATCTACGCTTCTCTTAAGACCTACGAAATCAATGCCATCATGGCAACCGAAAGAAAAATCCTAAAGACTCCTTGCAATCGCCGAGGGCAAATACTCACCAGGCTTCCTCAAAGAAAAGTTCCGTTCCCTCCAGCTAAACTTCTTCACAACACTGGACATGAACTTTCTGATGAGTATTTTGAAATTTTAGAATCAACCCCCATCAAATATCGCAGCGAACTACTGCACGCCAAAAATGCTGATCAAGAGCCGTTCTATTGTATGGCTGGTAAACCCTGAAGTACCTCCTTCGGCATGCTTGGCACAATCACCCTATTCCTCTTGCGCGCTTCTAACACCGCAAACACGCCACCTTCTGAACCCCAGCTCCTTAGTAGTCCACTACTTCTCCACACGAACATCATTCATCACGTTTGTTTCATCACTACTACTCCACAAAAAAAAGGAGTACCCCTTCCTTGAAGAAGCGTAAAGCTTAAACAAGGTTAAAACTCTGGAACCAAGAGCGGCGGTCGGAAACCATCCTGGAACTCCAAATAACATAAAGGATGAACCGCCGTTCAACAGTATTTCCTCCTCTAGATATATTTTCACTTTAGCTCGTACCATTCGATGATCACTACGTGTACAGAATTTGTTTAGTCACAGTCTCTCATCTCCTCTTTTGTTGCTAGTTATATAGTCTATTTTGTTTTGGGTTTTATTATCCGGGCTTTGCAAAGTCCATCTTGTTAGTTGTTTTTGTCAAAAAAGTTGTTCGTTTGGTATAAGTTAGTCTGAAGAAGAAAACCAACCAGAGTTTCTCCTCTTTCATTACAGTGGTCTGGCACGAATTTTCCTATTATTTTATTTTTGGTTTTATTATCCGGCATTTGCTAAGTCCATATTTTTAGTTGTTTTTGTCAAAAAGCTGTTCGTTTGGAATAAGTTATCCTGAAGAAGAAAACCAACCAGAGTTTCGTCTCTTTCATTACAGTGGTCTGGCCCGAATTTTCCTATAGTTGTTTCTTCAACAAATGTTCTGCTGTCAATTTTAGCATTTAAATCGCCACAAATTATGACATATTGTGTAGATGTCTCGCTTAGCTCTATTGATATTTCGTCGTAAACTTTTTCGTGTGAATGAGATGAGGTTGGGGCATAAACATAAATAATCTAAAATAATAATAATTAAATACACTTCTCCAAGAAATTAACGCACCACTTCAATAAATCGGTTTTATTTGTAAACAGGCAAAGAATAAAAAATAAAACTTCACCAGATTTATTCTACATTTTATTAGTAATTATAACAATAACAGAAAATATTGAAGTACATGAGAAAAAAAATAAAACGGAAAATTCTAAAAAAATAATGATAAAAAAAGTAAACTAAAATATGAAAAAAAGTCTTAATAACGAGTGTTTCCACCTCTACTACGTATAACAGCCTCACATCGTTGGCCCATACTTAAAATTAATTGTATTTCATTTTGGTCTAGTTCTCTCCAAATCTGGATCAACCTCTCTACCACTTCCTGTAAGTTGTTTGGTTGGATCGGTGTCGCCCTTAATCGCCTACCCAGGATATCCCCGAGATTTTCAATCGGATTTAAATCCGGACTATGTGCTGGCCATTCCATAGTGTTAATTTCTGACGATCTGTGCAGCGTGAGGTCTGGCATTATCTTGCATTAGTAAGAAATTTTCACCGATATAAGGAGCGAATGGTACTACATGTTGCTCCAGGATCTCCAATATGTACCTTTCAGCTGTAACAGTTCCATTTTGTATGACCACTAGATCCGTACGTGCGTTCAAAGAAATACCACCCCACACCATAACGGATCCTCCACCAAAAAATTTAGTGTGTGAGAAGTTACACTGAGCATATCGTTCGTTGGGTCGTCGCAACACACGAACACGTCTGTCGTTATTGTACAAACAAAATCGGGATTCATCAGTAAATAGCACTCGTCCCCAGTCAGCCTCTAACTAATTAACGTGTTCTCTGGCAAAATGTAGTCGCCCCCTTCGATGCTCTGCAGTTAATAGAGGACCTCGGGCGGCAATCCTAGGTGTTAAGTTGTATTCCTGGTCGCTGGCGAACAGTTTCAGTACTAATTTGTATAGCATGCACGTCTCGAAGCTGAATTTGTAGACTTAGATGTGTTGCAAAACGTTGTTGAAGAGCAGAAATTCTTAAAAATCGATCTTGAATAGGGGTAGTTACCCGGTTTCGTCCTTGCCCTGGTCTGCGAGTACTGTTTCGAGGAATCTTTCTAAGACCCGTGAGACGGATGTGTGGGACACATTAAACCGACGACCAATTCTTCGGTAACTCACAACTTTCTTCCGATATTATCACTGCTTGGGCACATTCATCTCGGGTTAAATTACGTGATTGATGCTCCATAATAAACACAATTAACAATAATCAACAATTAAACAGTACCCAAATAAAATTCGTGAACACTTGGAAATTAGTAAATTTATAGAATTAGTACATTTTTTGCTTCTTTCTGGTTTTTGGCAAAAAAAACTATAGCGATAAAACACAGTCAATAAATATAGAGTGTACGAATAGCATATACAAGGGGCTTGCAAAATATAACATTACAATGGAAATTTTTATTAACGCTAATAAAATATTTTAATATTTTAATGTGGTGCGTTAATTTGTTGGAGAAGTGTATAAATAAATAATTTAAAACTCACGAGGGGTTATATTATGCTCTTTTAACGAATAAAATACAAATATCAAAGATAACCCTTAGCCTGTGGAGACTTGTAAAAAAGAAACACTGGTAGTTTCAATAGCAATATTGGTTTACATCAATTATTATCCTACAGTTTAAAGAACTTGTCGTTCAAAATAGATTAATTAATTTTTTGTCCAATCTAGTACCACTACACCATACAACCAAACCCAGATTAGGCACACCAGTAAATTAATTGTTGTGAAATAGTGGATATTGCATAGCAAATACGGTTGTAATAAAAAATACGTTCTTAGAATTAGATGAGTAGAAGGTGTAATCATAACATCGTTACTATTATTATATAACAAAAGACACGCCTTGTTGTTTGTCAAGGATTTAATACATATTTTTTATGACGGACAATTTTGTTTTAGACGCATTTCAAAACTGTCTTAATTGAAAAATGTTGGTTTTACAAAGTAAATTAAGTGCATTACGTAAACGGATAATTTCATTAATTGAGAAATAGCGAGCATGTAATTTTTTTATAGTAATCTCGTTTATTATCTCAAGGTAGAAATTAAATAAATCGATCAAAGATGATTATGTTGGTTCCTGTCGGTAGAAAGTATAAGTTTTGTAACATTTATTAGCCAACGAGAGGAAGTACGAAAAAGCATCTTATCAGACCTGTTACTAATGATTTAATTATATGCAAATTCAGACCACTTTCTGTTAATTTTCTTCTTTAAGTATTATCTTCTTGAATGTCGACAATTAACTGCATGCTCCCTTCCTTTAAGATTATTGATGCTAGGGGGAGTAATTTATTTCTGAAAATATTTACTTGTGACATGTTCTCGTGAATATTTTAGATATGGGAATAAACCACAATGAATTGTATATACATATACAGCTCAACAGACCCTAGATGCCCATGGTTTGGAATTTTTCAATTGTTTTCCTTCATTTTCTTCTGTCCGTGGCCTCAGTTCTCCAATTTGTTACTCCGATTGTTTGTAGGTCTTCCTTACATGCTTCCAGTTACCTTTTTCTTGGTCGTCCTCTTCTCTTCTTTCCTTCTCCTCTCATCAGCGAGTCCTTTGCCCATTTTCCGTCTGCCATTCTCGCAAGATAGTCTAACCATCTAAGTCTCTTTGTCCTGACGATCTGTCTAATTTCTTGTTTTCCGTACAACTCTCCGATCTCTGCATTTGTTCGTCTTCTCCAAACGTCTTTTACTCCCCCATTCATTATTCATTAATTGATTTCATTATCTTTCTTAAAACACTTCATTCCCTGATTTTCAGCATATTTTCTTGATTTTTGTTCATAACCTATGTTTCACTTCCGTACAGGACCTTGGATTGGATCACCGTTCGGACTAGTCTCAATTTTGCTTCTCTGGAGATGTTTTTTGCTCGTAGTAGTTTGTGTAGAGCGCCAACCGTCTTTCTTTTTCTCAAAATCCGCTTCTCAATTTCTTGGCTTTCTTCCTCTTTACTTGTTAAGGTTACTCCTAGATACTCAAACTCAAACGAGCTTAAAGAATTGAAAAGAAAAATTTAAAACAAAGTTAACCTTTATTATTTTATAAGGAACATGAAGTAAAAGATTCTACGTTAAAAAGCTACGTCATCCAAAAAAAAACTAAACAACTTTTTTTTACAATATTCAATTACACATGAGAAGTGTTTATACGAAACTACAATCTAAATACTACTACTTTATCCTAAATTTCAAATTCGTTCACATAGAAATACATTTGTGTATTAGGCAGAATACCTATTATAATTAAAAGATCAATAATAAATCACTTCACTGTTATTTAGTTCATAGATATTCTTCACTGTTCAATAAAAAAATATAAAATAGGTACAACCTGAAATATCCAAAAGCTGGTGAGCGTGAAGAAAGGATATAATTTTTTCAGCCAAGTACCCTCTAGGTACTTGGCTGACAGAAACCTTGGATCTATCTAGCAGGAACATATTATACACCATGAAAATGTTTCAGAACACATACCATAAATCCATATCTATTTATACAACCTCGGGCCAATCAACACAGTTGTAGTAACTATCAGGGCTCCTGGTAAGGGTATAACATAAATATTTATTTGAAAATATATAAGAGAAAGTAATTTTTTGGCTTACCTCAAGAGCCCAGTCAAACAAAATAAAATCTTGACTGTGACGTTCAAAAAGATAAAGATGTAGGAATATGAATTTCGCTCGCGACTCAAGATGAGTTAACGAACGCTCTCATCTATCGGAGATATTAGGAACTACAGTAGGGTTCTTGAGGTAATTTAAATGCACTCGGTGGATAGATGGCGTGAGCATTATTATTTTGAATATTTTTTTCTCATTTTATTTCTGTTGTCCTTAATCATACTTTTCGTTCGTATTTTACTCTCCCTCATTATTGCCTCCAGCAAGAAATTGTCGACAACGCATCTTCCTGCTTTAGTTCCCTTCTCACTTCTTCTGTTAGGCTTCCTTCTATGCTTACTCTATTATCGGTCTACATTAAGGTCATTTTTACTAGCCTGATCATCTTTTCCGGAATTCTAAGTACTCTTATGACATGGTACAGACGCTTTGTTATCAAATCCTAAGCTTGTTTGAAATCTATAAAGATAATGTTTAGCCCCAACTGCTGCTCATACCTACTGCTCTGAATCATTTTTATCACGAATATTTAATCTATGGTGGATCTGCGCTTTTTGAATCCTCCTTGGTATTTACCAACCTGCTCTTTTAAGTGCCTTTTTAGTCTACTTCTTATGATTCTGGCGAGTACCTTATATGTTACATCTAGAAGAGAGATACTCCTATAGTTTTCACACACTGCTTTATCTCCCTTCTTATGAATGGACCTCTCTCCATACTTTCGGCGATTTCTCTCGCTTCCAGATTTTCGCCATCAGGCTACAAAGCCGCGATATTAGGGCTTCTCCTCCATGCTTGATTATTTCTACGAGAATACCACTGCTGCCTACACTTTTATTGTTTTTGATGCTATATATGATTTATCTTATTTCTTCCACGGTGGAGTTTTCATTTTCACTTGCTTCTCATTATTTCTATCCGGTTCTTCATTAAGTAGCTCTTTAAAATACTCCTGCCATCTATCCAGCTTCCCCTGCTTATCCCCTATTAGATATCAGTTTAGTGAAACGCTGTATTTTTCCGTATATATTTAGATGGGAAATTGCACAAGCTTATACTAATACTCCATTGCGTTTGTCTCAGACAGCGCATACCGAATCCCAGCAAAGGCAATCGGGGATCCCGAGACTAGTCCGCCAGCCTGCAGCAACTTTGATTGACAAGCACCCACTTTCACATCGACCAGCATGTTACACACTAATTCTAAAAGTACATTCATTTAGCAAATTCCCATCTGTAAATATGAGGACGTGTTGATATTCGCCGTCTCATTCGTCAAGAGGCTATTAAATATAATTTATTACCTTAAGCCAGACAGATTCTCATGTTACAGATCCAAACTCACCAGCATTTTAAATTCAAATTGTATCGTGTTGATTTTTAAGTTAATATATTGTGTTATCTTTATGTTATAGTTATTGTTAAGTTATTTACTGGTCGTGTTATTTTTTAGAGTTTAGTTTAATTGTGATATAATGATTAAATTTCAAGAAATTCTTACACTAACAGTTTCAAAAGTAAATATTTTTAAGAATCATATGATACACATCAGTACGACCCTGTTTGTCTTTCACGTGCTTCTATTCTTCTTCTTCTTCAGTGCCTTATCCGGTCCGGATGTTGGCGATCATCAAGGCTATCATGGTTTTGTTGACTGCTCTGCGAAACAGCTCCGCTGAGGTCATCCCAAACCATTATCGGAGATTTTTCAACCACGAGATACGACGGCGTCCCGGTCCTCTTCTGCCAAATACTTTACCCTGCATAACAAGTTGAAGAATTCGATATTTTTCTTCGTTCCGCATCACGTGACCGAGGTACTCAAGCTTGCGTTGTTTAATTAAATTAAGCACTTCTTTTTCTTTTGTCATGCGCTGTAGGACCTCAACGTTGGTGACATGGTCCACATAAGATATTTTTAGTATCCTTCTGTATATCCACATCTCGAAGGCTTCGATTCGTTTTTCAGTGGCTTGCGTCAGTGTCCAGGCTTCAACTCCATACAGTAACACTGGAAGAACGTAGCACCTCACTATTCGCATCTTGGTTCCCAAACTGAGATCACTGCAGCACAGCAAGGATCTCAACTTAATAAATGTAGACCGTGCCATTTCAATTCTGGATCTAATCTCTTGAGCGTAGTCCCATTGTACGTTGAGGGTAGTTCCGAGGTAAGTGAATCTGTCGACTCTGTGCTTCTATTGACAATTGGGAATTTGTAAAATGAATACGGTTTAAGGTAATGTTTTGTTTAGTAATGTCTTCTATTATATTTTGCGTAGGTACTGTATTATAATAATTTGTCATTTTCGAAGCGAAGCTTCTATACTGGTGTTGCATTACGTTTTCTCTATAGTAAAATGTTAAGGCGAGTCGCTAGTCTACAGTACCGCCTACTGTACCATTTTTTTAAAAATGGAATAAATCGTTTTTTTTTTATTCGTATTGATTTCAACTAGCCTTACGTATAGTAATAGAAACAAAAACGGTACACATTTAGTTATCATCCACAGTTGTATTGATATAAAATCAGTTCCAGCGATTCTAAAAGCAAAAATATATAATAAATGTCTCCGATAATATAGAAAACGTCCTTAGTGTCAAACGATATAGCACATGTCCTTAGGGTCAGCGAGTTTCGTCACAAGTAGAAAAAAATTTACAAAATCTTTACTGTGTTCGGTCGAGCATAGTTAATCCGTCGTATTGCAAAATGCCAAC
The DNA here is from genome assembly GCF_040954645.1 of Diabrotica undecimpunctata. Classification (NCBI taxonomy): domain Eukaryota; kingdom Metazoa; phylum Arthropoda; class Insecta; order Coleoptera; family Chrysomelidae; genus Diabrotica; species Diabrotica undecimpunctata. The sequence goes on from NC_092809.1 coordinate 143,478,429, forward strand.
AATGTAAAAGGCTCAAGCAGAATATCGGCATCTATACAAGTGGGTGTGTGCATCTAAAGGAGAATATTGTATCGTCAGACAATTCCTTTCTAATTTCTTAAGGTTCCATAGACGTACATACTTGATTAGTATTGGGTGGGATAGTCTCAGCGTGAAGGCAATCAATATCGGCTGTAAAATGAGAAATTAATAGTTTGAATTTTGCTTGAGAAAAGAATTAAAGGAAAATTTATGTATAAAAATGATAAATAAAAGCATTCAATTGTGTATTGGAAATATTAGAAATTGGCGACTATAACTTTAGTGTTAACATGCACAACATGTCATGCTTATAGGCTTTAGAACCGGGAGTTTTGTCTTCTTCTTATTCTCCTTTTGTTTTTCTTGTAAAATCAACTGAAGCCCTGTGTACCGTTTTTCAGTTTTTTGTAATATAACCCAGAAATTGGAACTTGTTTTTATAATTATATTCAAGATTCCATTCTTCTAAGGACTTCTAAGGTTTTGTGATGTGCACAAAAAAAAATTGAATGCATTTGTAATTCACATTTTAAATACAGCCGTTTTGTTAATTGATGATTAAGAAATGTCTTCATTCGCAAACGGGACAAAAAATACATAATAATGTAATATATGGTGGTTTGTTTTCCAAATATGCTTTTGCAGATGGTACCTATCCTAATAAATGTTACCATCTTCCTTACGGAGGTTGGCAATCATCATTGTAACTTATTTTGGCTGGGATTATGAGGCACCGTATTTTTCTCCTCGCATATGTTCAAGTACGTATACTTTTTGACTCCTTGGAAATGCTGGCAGTGGGGCTTCGTTAGTATTGTTTCATTGTTTTTGTTATAAGATCCAATCCACAGTGAGTATAGTCGGTTCGCTATATTTACGCGGGTTTCGGATTAACAAAATTATGCTAATGACTCATTGATAACCAGTTGCAGTAAACGACTTCCCAGAAAATTAGGAAAAAACTGCATTAATGGTCATATTTTAAAATACATTAAAATAACATTAGGGTAGGTATAAATTTGTTACAATATTGCAGTTGAATTGATTCTTTGCCAGTGTTGACATTGTATGTTTGGTGGAAATATTTAAAAATACCTAGACGTGTGTTAGATGTAGATAGTCTAATTTGTAGTGTACATAAGTATTTTACGGATGAAAAAGAAAATGGCGCTCCTTTAAAATCGGTAATGTCTGTTCAACAACGCGTATGTGATGCCCTAGGAATTAGTGAAACCAAACTAAGAGGAATATTACAAAATCGCAATAATGAACGGCCGAAAGAAGATCACCGAAAAACTCGCCTATCATTGAAAACGAAAGATATTCCAGATGGAAAAAAATTTGAAATTCGTGATACCATTTATCGAATGCGAGCCAACAAGGAACATGTGACCTTAAATACAATTCTCTCGGAATTAAAAGATAGAAAATTTGACGAAATTGGCAGAACAAGTCTATGGCAAGTGATACATAATTTGGGTTTGAAATTTCAAAAGGAGGATAACAGAAAAGCCCTTTGTGAAAGAAGTTCTGTTGTGCATAAAAGAATTAACTTTCTAAGAAAATATTCTAAATTAAAAGAAGAAAGGGCAAATTTTATATATTTAGACGAAACATGGATATTTTCTAGTGGTGCAACCAAGAGAATATGGCAAGATGATAACGTAAAGTCTATCAAACATACTGATGGAGAAGGGAAGCGACACATAATTTTACATGCAGAAGGGAAATCGGATTTTATAGAAGGTGCTGATTTAATATTTTCATCTAAATCAAAATCAAGTGACTATCACGATAATATGAACACAGAAATGTTTGTAAAATGGTTACATGAAAAACTTCTCCCAGGTTTAAGTGAGCCCAGCGTAATTATTTTAGACAATGCACTTTACCATTCTGAAGTATTAAACAAAAGTCCAACGAATTCTTTGACTGTTAATAAAATTAAAGAATGGTTGGCAAAGGAACATATACCATTTACACAACATATTTTAAAATCAGAATTATTACGCTTGGCAAATATCCACGCAAAACCAAAAACCTATGTTGTGGATCAGATTATTGAAAGTTACGGTCATCAAGTTTTACGTCTGCCACCGTATCATTGCCAGTTTAATCCCATCGAATATATATGGGGAATAGCAAAACAATATTATGACAACCATATTGGGCCTAACGGTTATAGCGACGACGCAGTTCGGGAAACTTGGCGAAAGGCACTTTCAATTGTAACTCCAGAAGTGTGGTGCAACTGTATATTCAAGTGCGAGAAACTAATAGAAGATCGGTGGACTCGTGAAAATAAAATAAACGAAATAAGTCCAATCATAATAACAATTAATGGTGATGACAGTGATGATGATGACGATTATGATATTTTTGATGATAATGACTTATTTTCATTTTTGTTGGCAAGTTAAATTTTTTTATTTTTCATTAGAAATTCTCTCCATGGAACAAATATACATAGACCATATTTTCTGTGTGAAGTGTAATATAAAATTATTATTAGGTTTATATTAGCCACATTAGACTCCATTAATGAAGTAATTCTCCTTATTATACTGTCAATTATATAAAAGATTTTCCATTATTATTTAATTAAAAAAAGTTATGGATTATTTTTCATTTCATTTGACCAGTTGATATTTCCCCAAAGAGCAGGTAATTAAAACTGGGTACTTACAATAAAATTTTTAATCCGAAACCCGCGTAAATATAGCGAACCGACTTTACTGATTTATAATGTGTGCCTTATTATTAATTATAGTTATTCTAAGTTGTCTGGAAGAACTGCATTATATTCATATCTGATATCATGAAGATTGATATCTTCTCACAGAATTTGATTAAAAGGATGCTGATGATTTTATTAAAAAAGTAACTTTACGATCTATATCTTCTGAGGTGTTTTTTTATATACATACATATAAAATGTGCACAAAAGGTCTGTATTTACACACAAACATGTTATACATAAAAACAACACAAAAATTTTATGCATGAATCAATTTAATACTTTCTGATAAAATTATTTTTTATTTTTTTTTGCGTTAAATAAATATACAACGACGACACGCAAATCATTGCTCATGCGCGAAATATAGAAACTCTAAGTTACTTCCACAAACTTCCAACGGTTGGCTTTGTGATTTGTTTATTGTCATTGCAGAAGCCAAAAGCACTGGCAAATGTAAACGTTTAAAATCAAATGGTACGTTCGTTGTAAAATCAAAATGTACTTCGAAATTATTATTATATGCAGGATCAAGACATCCTTTGTATTTTCCCTAAATGATCGTTGTTACAATGATATTATTCATTAGCTTTTTCACAGTCAGTATTTTTCCATTGTACAGTCGAGTTTGACTATTGTTAAGCAGCGTTATGACAACTGATCCTACCTTTAATTGTAAATTGGTAGGTGGACATCCAGGAAATTTCAGTGAATTCAAAAACTCTGTAGGATAGTTGACTACGTCATTCTGATTTATAACTGCGTCAACTGATTTGAATGAAAACAACATTCCTGAAAGAAACTTTAGTAGTATATTCAACCGAATATACACATAAAATTTCATAAAAATCGGTCAAGCCGTTTCGAAGGTGTCTGGCAAGTAACTTCGTATCACACTAAGTAATTTCGTTATTTAAAATTGGCGTAGGTGATAGAAGAGTGAAAATTAAGGGTTGTATGTATTATTTAATGCCACATCATAAAAAAATTAAAGTAAAAAAAATTTGTCCGAAAAATAAGAAAAAAAAAATTTTGGGATAAACCAATTTACCCCTTAGGAGTATGAAAAATAGATTACGACCGATTTTTATACCTACCGAATATAAATATAAAATTTCGTCAAAATCGGTGAAGCGGATTCCGAGAAGTATGTCAACTAACTCTGTGACAGTAATATGGCTATTAAAAAATAGAGATTAGTAATAGAGGGGTGAAAATTAAGGGCTGTATGTATTTTTTAATGCTACATCATAAAAACATAAAAATAAAAAAATTATTCAAAAAATAAAAAAAAATGTTTTGAGTGAACCACCCTTACCCCTTAGTGGTATGAAAAATAGATTTTCAGATCAGACAGAATACACATGTAAAATTTTATAAAAAAAACTTCACTACTTGGTATTACCTGTTTACTTACAAATTTACATTTATAAAAGATAATACATAATAGCTGAAGAGGTAGTTAGTTATACAAGATGAATCGTTGATAAGAGATTCGTAGAATCCAAATAATAGGTATCATTATTACCTAATACCTAATAAAATAGGTTGTCGAATCAATGATGATGATGATATACATAACAAGAGAAGATAAAAATAGATGGTATGAAACCCTAGTTGAAACCGTTGTAATGTATAAATTACGGAATAGTTTTCTTGTGACTTTATGGAATTTTGTTTTCAATCTAAAAATCCACGAAATACCGTTGTATAAAAGCTACACTCAAATCTGGGAGTCAATTATGTAATCTACTTTGACTTATTTGATTTTATCACTTACCTCTGATTTTATTCTTTTACTTGCTTCCTGACCGTAGTACAGTTCTGATATTGTAATGTTGTATACTATAGAAGGCTTTATGCATTTACATCTGTACCTCTGAAAAGTTACCTGCACATAAAAATGGTTTCTCTCGTACCCATTGTATCTTTTCCGTAATACTATGAACGTTATTTGAAGCCAAGTTTGCATTTGCATGGTACATGTCTCATTAATTATTGTTAACCGTTTAATTCCCTCATCATCAAATAGTTTAAGGAATTCTTGAGTGGAAAGAGTCCGGTCCTGTTGCTTTCTCATTTTTCATCAAATGAATAGAATGTTTTATTTCTGCCTAGTAAAGGATGGTGCAGTTTTATTTGGGTGGTGTGGTCTGTCATCATCATTAAACAATCAATATATAAACTTTGTTTTATTATTCAACTGGTTTTTCATCATAGGTATATTTGATGTTTATGTATACACCTTTCAAACAGAATTTTTATGGTTTCCTATAGGTTTGGTAGCCCATTCCTAGTATTCGTTATATATTGTTATTTCATTTCACAATAATTGTTAAAAATCGATCTCCCCTCAAAATATTTCCGGTAATGCCTCTGTCTATTACCTTGTTTATATTGTTGCCGACTGAATTCTTAAAAGGCTTACCTGAAAATACAATTACGAGATGCTGTCGTTTACAATATTAATATTACCTTGCTCATTATGAGATTCGTGATAACAGTATGAGTAATACACTAATTATATTTCTTTGGAATAATGCTAAGTATTGTCTTTATTTAGGTGATAATGAATAAGTTCCTAGAAAATAAAGCATCAGACCTTGAACTAAACTCGAAGTAGTAATAATTAAATAATTTTTGCATGAATTACTTTGAAGATACGCCTTTAAAGAAGAATCGAAAGGATTTACAATATTATGCTATTTGATATAGTGCATGATAAGCACAACTAAAATATTCGAAACAAAAATAGTAAAGCCAAAGATAACAAATAAAAATGAAACGTAAAACGAAAGAATGGATAATAAATGAAAATCTAGAACTACAATTTTCAAAACTGTTTTAAAAAAAGTAAATTTTTAAACTAAAAAAAAAACAGTTGTATGTTTACTGTTTATTGATAAATCATACAAATAAAAGTACACCAGTCTATCTGTGGTTGTCATTGCTTTGGATTTTGCTCTACCGTTTAGAATCTTCAAATATCTGTATAAGATTTTTTAGCTTTTTTTCTTCCTTGACTAAAGGTAGATAATAAGATTTACTGAGTAAGTAGTTAGTAAACTGATGATAAAACTAAATTCATTTAATTGGAGGTATGAAATTGTTTTTTATTCCTCATTAACTGTGTAATGTCAGGCTTAATAGAAGGAAGTTGAATTCTAATGTCTGGTTCGACATCCAGCATATTACGGTATTTTGGTTTTGTAGCTGTATATATGCTTAAAATCCCGTTTCACATAGGTACGCTGTTGGGAACGGCACAACATTCAAAGCCTCATAGCGAGTCGTAGATATTCATCACGAACCTTGCACCAAAATTCATTCAGTGAAATTGTTTTCAAAATTACTTGCGTTTTAATTCATGAGTTTATTTTCAGTTTCGTAATATGTTGTTCAGGAAACTAACGTTCAAAATCATGAATGTGTTGCTTGTGTGAGTCCATTTCAAAAGGTAAAAGAAATAATAAATTAGACTTACTCACAATCAATTTAATTTAACTATCCAGACGACCGGTTTCGCTTTCTACAATATGCAAAGCATCTTCAGGTCTCGTCACAAAGTTAAATAAATGCTGAAATAATAAACCCATATTAGGGTGTTGTTTAATAAAGATAAACAAAGATAGATGATATAAATTATATAAATTACAGTAATTATGCCAATATTACATGTCTGTGGTTTTTCAAAATGAATAAAATGTTTAAGCAGACAAGGTAAGACCCACAAATTGGTAAAATAGTCTATTAAACTGTAATAAATTAATAAATGAACAAATAAATAAAACATTACTTACATGCCGGTACTCTATTAATTGATGGTTGAAAGAACATGGTTCAAACTATCCTCTATTGTTGATTGGAGAACTTAAGTCTGCTATTGTAATTGTTTGACAGTAAACTGGGAAGTTCTTGAGGAGACAGATTTTATCCAATGAAGTAGAGATAGGTGTAATGTAATTGTTTGTTTGATGAAAGTAATGTTCTATACCATTGAGTTATTTAAAAGTTATTTATATTTATTCTAGAGATATATTTATGAAATGTGTGTTATTTATTGAGATTTTAAATCTCAATAAATAACACACATTTCATAAAAACACGTAGGTACATTAATTTATAGTCGGTTCACAATTTGTTGATAGCTCACTACAAGTTTAACCCTAATTAGAAAACTGAAATACAGAGAGGATAGGTAATACGATATAATAGTAAAAACCAACCTAAAACTGACGGTTTAAGACGTTTTCGACTAACCCACCTTATATCTGAAGGAATACAATACCTTATAATCCTATTACGGGGGTATTCTGAATGGTTAGAGATAAACGACCAGTGTCGTAGAGTATATGATTGAAACATTTATTTGAACTAAATAAATATATTTTTTAAATTGTACTTATGTAAATTGTATTTTTTAATAAAACTTATTTATTTTATTCAAAAATAAAAAGTTTCTTGCCATTTGTAAAAGATACATTTATTTAATTAAAGAAAAAAGGCGCCAAATGTCGCCTGGCAAAATTTCCAATGTGTTTTAAATGTATCGATTATTTTCGAATCCGGAGAAAACTAATAAATATTTTTGAAAAATTTAAACGCAGAATGAAAGATTACATTATTACTCAGGGCAGAAAGTCCCTGAAAACTTCTACAATGTTTATTTTAATATGTTGTGTAACAGGGGTGAAAATAAAAGAGAAAATATAGTATAATTTTTAATTGAAAATATTGCATGCAAAAGAAACTTTTTAATTATTCTAAAAAATATTTCATTCTGCCTTTAAATTTTTCAAAAATGCTTTTTAGTTTTCTCAGGATTTGAAAAAAAATGGATACATTTAAAACACATTGAACATTTTGACAGGCGACATTTTGCGCCTTTCCCCTTTAATACCTTACGATTACAACTACTATTACTTACCTTATATAATTACGATTAGAAAACTATTCAAATTCAAAATAAATAGGATCAACTTCGGAATCCGAGTCGTCTTGAGGGTTAATAATTAGGTTAATAATCTCTACGGTCGCATCAATTATGTTATCAAGATCCCACATTTTTTGTTCTTCTTCTATTACATGTCTTACTGCATCTTTCCAGTTTTGTTTTGTAATATGTTATAAAGACTCGTATAACAATTCACGTACAGCTTGTATTTTATATGACTTATTTTTTCTAGCCACATAACTTTTCATTTGTGCCCAAATGAGTTCAATTGGATTTATTTCGCAGTGGTAGGGTGGAAGTCTAAAGACTGTGATGTTTCGCCTTTCCGCCATTTTGTAAACTACGTATTTCTTGAACTTAGATTTGTGTTGCCGGGCAATTTTTAAAAGTTCTGCTTTTACCATTCCATCTTCGTAAGGCAGATACTTATTCCGCAGCCAGTCAAGAATGTCCTGTTTCTTCAACGCATTCGTTAGAAGTCTTTCTACTAGTCGTGAATGATAAGGTGCATTATCTAATACTATAATTGAATTTGGTGGTATGTGTTCATGTATAGGTATATGGAATAAAAAATCACTCACGCACTGCATATAATTCGCAAAAGAAATATTCGAGACGCTAATTACTGCCGTAGACGAGGAAACACCGACGAGCCGTAAATTACATGCGATCAAAAACGTACTAAACAAAAAAATTGTTTTCGTTCGTAATAACTTCACCCTTTCAAGTTAAGTTTCGAATATAATTATATTATTAAAAATCTGGGAAACTCCATCTTAATTATCTTGCAACGAATAGTACCGTCGGATATGAATTCCAGGTTTTCTAGTAAAGTGATTAAACGCGAAGATTAGTATTGAAATATCCAAAGAGATAAGGTATTCTTATTTACAAAATTGTTAATGGTTAAATTCTTATTTTTATTAATATAATATAATAACCAACATTAGTCGTGAAATTTTTAATTGTTTTTTTGCTAAATATACATATTAGTTTTAAAATATTATCAATATTATATATAACAGTATTAAAACATTATATTATTATTTAATAAATAAACACCTTAGGAACGCCTATGATTTACGACCGTTTTATGAGTTTGAGGCATATTTCGTGCTCTCAACAATTTGTGAACGAAGAATAATCACTAATACTAAACTTTTAAATAGGATATTGTTTTTCATGCCTTTTATTATTTTGCCCTACTTTTGTTCCGCATGTTATACGATTATTTTCTTCTAAATAATCTCTGCATTTGCTACTTGTGTTCCAAGAAATTTTATAACCAGAAATAACCAACTCTAAACAGTTGTTGCGCGATAAGAACTTTTTAAATATCTTCGTTAAAAGTTTTATCTACTGAACACTAAAACGGTATTATACATTATGGGGCCGATAAAACTAAGAACATCATAGTAAAAAGGCTCTTCTTAGAAATGCTATAAAGTTGAGAGATTTTACGGATATGAAGTTGTACTAAATACATTCTTCTATACAAATTGTACTTTCAGATAAATTATTCGTTGTGTTTAATTTGTTGTAGTTGCGGTAAATTTTCCGTTATTTTGTTGCATTGTTTAAGTATTTCTCCATTGATTAATTACTCTCCCCAATATTTTTAAAGTATAGGTAAGTAGTTTTGTTGTATGAAAATAGTTTTTCAACAATCAAATTTAACTATGCCCAGAATTTTATTCGAATACAATCAAACGAGGTCACAAATAGCTAGTAAAAGATTCTTTTATAAGAATCTTGATGTAATACTTCTATATTACTGTTCATAAATATTGTATAGTAGAATGTAGAATGTTATGAGGAAAATTACGAAAACGTTTGTTGTTATCTTTACCTATGTTTTACCTTTTCTTCGCTAAAAATTTCTTTTCTTTGACTGGATCTTCGAATCTTAGGAAATACCCAGAATTATTAACAAACGTATCCATGGTGTCAATATTCATGAAAAAAAATACTTTTAGATGATATTGTGGGGGTGCTACTAAAAAAAGTCAAAAATAGAATTAAACCAGATCTGGATTCTTTGCCAAATAAGAATATGAGAAATATTAATACGAAAATTTCTAACTCGCACAAAACAATCTGGTGAAAATAAAAAACGTACAGAACAAGCAAATAGTGGGTCAAATTGAAAAAATGACAGATTACATAAAAATACGCACAAATTAACATCAAATATCGTTCAGATATGGACATTGTAACAAAACAGCGAACCGAACTACTAATCCTTTAGTAGTCTTGTGGCCTCATAGAAATTCTCGAAATCTGAACTTACTGTAAGTCCTCTTTGGAACGGATTAATTGTGTTCCAAATAAAAAAGGGTCCAATAAAAAAAATGCAAAGTTTTATATGCACCTAAAAAAGAATGTAAAATTATTGTTTAGTTAATCCTATTCACCTTTAATCATGATTAAACTTTAGAGAGTACAAGGAAAATATCAATAATATTATAAAAATATAAGATATTTACCGCCTAAATTAAATGCCTTGTAAATCTATTGGATATAAAAACTGAATTTGACGTAAATCTACACTCACCAACACGAAAAACGGGCACCCTTATAATTTCTGACGCAAATGCCCTGAACTTTTGATGTTTTTTTTTCGGCTCTTTTTACAAGTTGGCAAACAATGAACACGGTTAGCAGAAATTTCTACAGATAGTTTTGAAAGAGACATGCCTGTTAAATTGAAATTTTACAGATATTATTAGAAACTATTAACAATGTTGAAGTTATCATCTTACACTTACTTCAATGTTACAAGAAGTTTGTAACTTTCAATTGTTCTTACTATGTCATTTCTCTTTATTAATGTCAAAAGTATTTATTATTTTCTTGATTTGATTGTGTGAACTATTGACAATTTCAAGATGTCTTTGAGTGCAGAAGTTGTTGCATCTGTTGTTGCTCTTATTCAGGATGGAAGAAGTTAAGTTTACGTAGCTGACAGATACGGCATTTCATGCAGTACAGTGTAACGTACCTTTACTCATTTTTTAGAGACAGGATTTTTTTTTTTTCAGTACTAAGATATCGTCATTCAACGGCTATAGAGGTTATAAGGAGTCTTCAACATGTCAGAAATGTCAGAAACATGTTTAGTGAACGAACTGTTAGCAGACGGTTAAATGAGGCTAATCTGAAGGCTCGAACATCCCCTACAGGACCCGAATTTTGCAGGGAAAATCGTGTAGCCAGATGTACATTTTGCTAAGGAGCATCGAGATTGGAATGCAGATGAATGGAGAAATGTTTACCAATTAATCCAGATTTTGTCTACGTTCCCCGGATTGTCGCGGTGGAGTCTGGAGAAGAGATGTGAACGATATGCCGAGTGTATTTTTAGCCCTAGAGTAAGTTTTTAAGGCGGTTCAGTTATAGTGTGGGCTGATGTATCTTGGGAGAATACAGTGTTCCTGGGGGGTCTTTGACCGCTGATAGGTACATAAATGAGATACTGCAAAATTATGTTGTTCTATATGCAGTATTTATTGGAGAAAACTTAACACTGAGGCAGTCCTGATTTAAATCTCATCGAACATGTTTGGGACAGGCTGGGTAAAAGTATTCAAAGCGGTACCTGCTCCTTTTATCTTATATAATCTCAAAGTGGTTTTTTTAGAGGAATGGAAAACAATTCCACAGAATGTTAAGTTTTAAACTTAATTAACAGTATGCCCAGAAAAATGAATGCCGATATACAGGCTCGTGTAGGTAATTCGAGATGTTAATTAAATCGCTTAAATTTGTATACTATTTCTTGTTACTTTTATTTTGTTTCTGAAGGTAATTAAATAGATACCAATTGGTTTTATTTTATTTTTTTTTATTAATTTGTAAATTTGTATAGTTCTCTTTAAATAAAAGTGTTTTGATCGCATTTGGTGTCCAAAACATACCTTAAAAACCCTTCTCAGAGCATGCCAATCGTCGATAAAAGTGACCATAAAAATAAAGTGTGTTTCGACAATTTTATCAAAAATTCAAGGGATGCCCGTTTTTCGTGCCGGTGGATGTATTAATTGTTATGTAAGTAATTGTTTCCAGTTTTGCAGTCGATAACAATTCAGCCTCACATACAAATGGCTACCTCCGTAATAGGATTAGCGTAGACTGAAATTTAATCAGAATTTGGCAGGGTACCAGTCGAAATTAAGATTATTTAGGTAGGTTACAGGTGAAAATTCGAAATCAAAATCAAAATACTGTAATATAGTAACAATGAGAATCGCACTTAAATAAAGAAGGAAGCAATGAAGTAAAGAAGCGAGAAATACAAAAATAAAAAAGAGATATTTAAGATAATGATTACATATCTTACTCCATTAAAAAATAGGCCATTCGACAAATAGGGATGGTGACAAAAATGTTACTTTTTCTTCAACACCAGACCGAAAATGACTAGAATTGAGAACTTAGGTATGTTTATATTGGCAAAAAACTACATACATAGCTTGAACTAACGGTTTAAGGAATTAAGGTTGAATTTAGACCGAAGTGGTCAGAAGATAACGGCGCTCTTTACGGGAAGTAAGGAGGCACTTAAGACGGCATGCACAGTGGTCATAAAAATAATATTGTGAGGAAGGACTTCGAAAAAAAGGTGACTATACAGAAAAAATTGTTAAATTGAAAAACAAGCATTAGAAGGAGCTTACAATAATGGCATCTTCATGAGTACACGTTAAATGAAAAGTCTAAAAACGTAGTAGTAAAAAAACATCTGTGTTTTATTGATTTGGACGACCTCATCTACATGATGAAGAAACTACAAGAAGAATATACCAAGGCTGGCCTAGATATTAACCTCGCGAAAACAGAGTACCTATCTACAAGTGAAGAAGACATAGAAGATCTACAGATTGATGACAACGTAACAATCAAAGGAAAGGATAAATTCAAATACCTGGGGTTTATAATCACGAAAAAGGCAACAACAGAGGAAGAAATTACACAAAGATTAGGACAAACAAGAACAGCAATCCGACAAATTAACTCAGTATGGTGGGATAGACACCTAAATATGAAGACAAAAACGCAGATTTGTAAAACATTAGTGCGAAGTATTATGACATACGGGGCTGAAAATTGGATCATAAACAAGAAAAACAGCAGTAAGATAGTAGCAACAGAGATGGAATGCCTGCGAAGATGCTGCAGAGTAACAAGAATGGATAGGAGAAGTAATGACGAAATAAAGCAAAGAACATCAATAGAAACAGACATACTAACATATATAGAACAAAAAAGATTAAAGTGGTATGGACATGTAAGAAGAACTAGCGATAGCAGATGGATAAAGAGAATAACCGAATGGAGCCCCATAGGAAGGAGGAAAAGAGGAAACCCCGAAAATCCTGGAGGAACGAAGTAGACGACGCCATGAGTAAGAAAGGCCTAAACGATGGAGAATGGAACAACAGAGAGAGATGGAAACGGTTGAGCGAGGGAAGGCAATGAATACTGTAGAATCCCTAAATATATATATATATATATATATATATATATATATATATATATATATATATATATATATATATATATATATATATATATTGATTCGGAAACACCTTCTGGTAGGGCTAAACTTCATAAATCATCTGGAAGTTTGTAATCTTCGAGATCTACTCTTTAGGTGTTGTACGCTAATGTGTAACCATCAAACGACCCATCAGAAACGGTGAGTACCAATAGGTAACAATATAACTACCTCCGAAAGTTGGAAGCCAATGTAGAACAATAAAACTCACAACTTTCTATGGGAACCAATTGTTAGGACTCATCTAGCTCAGTCTCTCAGATCTGAGTACGTCTTATCGTAGAAGTAAATCTGAAAAAAAGTTTGGCTAGGACAAATAAACTAAGATATTATTTAATCATGTTTATTATACATAAAAAAATAAAATTGAAACTTTAATATTAAATTAAAATCAAAGCAAATCTTGCCTACAGCTTTACAAAAAAGATTTTTAAATGATTCTGATGTTCTCGTCGAGTAGTTAGACAGGACTGCAGAAGTTCCCATAGCAGCTTCCACCTACTGCAGTATTTTACTTCCAATAGTAGACAATGTGGTTCGGGAAGTCGTCACGTTAAAAGTTGGACAAAAATTGAATTAGACTGAAAAACCCAGAAAAAGATTTAATAATATAAATAAATTTTGAATCGGACATCCAGCTTAAATAAGTAAAAAACAATATGAAAAAAATATAATTCACCTCTACAAAATACATTCATGTGACATGACTGAGCAGAGTTGATAACTGCTAGATATACTCTGTCTATTGAAGTGAGGCATAGAAATTTATATACGTTGTATCACATAGAACATAATAGGGTCTGAATAAAGGAATTAGAATATTTAGTAAATAGAAAGTTGATCGAAGGATTGAGCGCCAACTATGTTTAGAATAAAAATAGTGAAATGAAAGAAAACATTAATAAATGAATAAAATTGAAATAAAATAATTATTTAAAGATAAATAACAAACATGTGATGTTTATAACGTTACATACTTCTACCATCTATCAGAAAAATTTCGAACACAACTGAGAAATTATTCTCAAAAAAAAACAAGAACATAATGTTCTACCCAGGAAAATGCAGTAGCAATCTGTTAATAATATAAATTCTTAATGAAAAAAATTTAGAGTATAACTCAGGGAATTATTTCCCAACGAATTTTAGTATTCGTCAAACTGAAATTGTTTAAACTTTATTTAAACAAAAAAAAGTTTCAGACGTTACTCTGGGGAAAATAAAAGGTATTACCCAATGAATTTTAGTATTTATTAAACTAAAATTATAAAATTATTAATTTATCATTAATAAATTATAAATATATAAATCACTTCAGAGAATATCTCCTAAAAATTAAAAATTACTGAATGAATTTTAGTATTCATTAAACTAAAAACTAACTAAGGTACTGTTATAAGGTAACCAATAAAGTGGTATGGCATAAGGTTTTTGGAGGGAAACGCTCTGAGGAATCGTAGATTACCCAACGGATTCTAGTATCCGTCAGACTGAAATATGAACGCCCCACGTTGGGCGCCAATGTGTACCCTTCGAGATCTAAGCTTTAGGCTCTGGACGCCAATGTCCAGGACTATCGAACGACTTATCAGAAAGGGTGGGTACCAATGGGTAACAATATAAATACCTCAGAAACTTAGGAGCCAATGTAGAACAATAAAACTCTCAACTTTCTTTGGGAGCCAATTGTTATTCCTCGTCTAGCTCAGTCTCTCAGGTGTATGAACGTCTTAGCTTATAAGTAAATCTGAAAAATGAGTTTGGTAGGAGAAATAACCAAGATGTTAATTAATCATATTTATTATACATAAAAAATACATAAAATTTAATATTTAATATTAAATTAAAATGAAAGGACATCTTGCCTACAGCTTTACAAAAAAGATCTTTAAATGATACTTATGGGTTCTGACGTTGTCTTTAAGTAGGTAGACAGGATTGCAGAATGTAGTTGTTGGTTGCTAGTTCCAGTTGTTTATATTGGTATTAAACTCCAAGGATATATTGAGTTCCCATAGCAGCGGCCACCTACTGCAGTATTTTACTTCCAATGGTCGACCATGTGGTTCGGGAAGTTTTCACCCAAAAGGGTGAATTAGGTCAGAAAACCCAGAAAAATCAATCTTTAGTTCAGCTTAAATAAGAGAATATGAAAAAATAATCCATCTCTACAGAATTGAAGTGACCTGACAAAGCAGAGTTGCTAAATGACAGATATACTTTATCTATTGAATTGATGCATCATAATTTATATACATTCTATCTCATAAAACGTAATAGGATCTGAATAAAGGAATTAGAATATTTAGTAAATAGAAAGTTGATCGAAAATTTGAGCGCTAACTATTTTTAGAATAAAAATAGGAAAATGAAAGAGACAAGTTAATAAATTAATAAAAGCGAAAGAAATTGAAAGAAAATAATTATTAAAAGAAAAATAACAAACATGTGAAGTTTATAACGTTACAAGTTACGGGAGCGGGTATATAAATTTTAGAGATATAACGAATATGATTTTCTACTAAATATTCTCTTCTATACAGATTGTAGGTTCAAATTTATTATTCAATGTCTTTAATTTGTTATTTTTTGTGATAAATTGATCGATATTTGGCCATATTTTACAGGTTGCGTTCACCGAGTACTTATCCCGTGAACATTTACTCCCCTCCACCCATATTGTCAAAGTAGCTAAGAAGTTTTCTTGCTCTATAGTAGTTAACCATCGTATTTTTTACTAGATCCTGCCTGTCAGAGTGATATTTTTTTACCTTTTCTTATTTTTAACATCATACTTCGAACAATCTTTTTAAATCTCGACTTATGATTCAAAAACACTCTTCCTAATTATGTTTAAATCATTAGCGTTTCGTCAAGCGCTAATGCTGCTGTAACAAAATTAGCAGATCTCTTTTAATCTCAGAAAGTGTATTCTACCATTAAATAATTTATGAAACATTTCTCTGTCGATGTTCCGCATTTTGACATAAATCTAAAGCGGCTCCGTTACCTACCTCCACTTTCTCTCTCTCCCTCTCGCCAGCAAAAGACGTGAATTATTAAATGTGAAGCGAAATCATAGCAGGAACTCTTGTTAAGGTGACAAATGACGAACGTCTCCAGCTGGAATCCCACGTACATCCGTTTCATTCATTTTAACCAAGTCGTCTAATTTGTCTTCGAGGATTTCGGACTTGGCTTTGGCTATTTTCGAATTATGTGTAATGTATGTAAATTATTTAATGATATACCTCCAAATTCTTGTTTACGTATTTCTTTATGATATATTTATTCGTTTTTAATACTGTAGACAACAAACAAATTATCTTAACAATCTGGAAGAGCTCTCTTCCAGATTGGAATCTCTGAATATCTGAATTTGATAACATCATAATTATTGTTTTATTACCTGCAAATTGGTTTTTTTATAATGGCAGTAAATAAATTCTTGACAATTTTGACACCCACTTGATAGCTCTCATACTACAGCTCAAGTCGCCCAGTCAATATGAATATAATACTAGTTTATACTATGCTCCAAATGTAGATAAGAATGAAAACGAAATAAAAAAGTTTTATATAGAATAAAAAGAACTCTTTTATCCTACTTTAAAATGCACTAGGAAAAAGTAGCCAACTGTATATAATGTTAGGTCATTGTAACGTTAACATTTGAAAAGGCAGAATCAAAAATATTGTTGATAAGTATGGGTTGAGGGAACACAATGATCAAAGCGGTACATTAATACACTATTAAGAAGAAAAGTTCATCGTGGATGTGAACCAAGATATGTACGTCTGTTTCATAGACTACAACAAAGCTTTCGACAAAGTCCGCCACAAAGAGCTAATGGACATCCTCAAAGCAATACAAGTACAACACAATGACCTTCGAATTATAACAAATCTATATTATAAACAGCAGGCACACGTACGCATTAATGAACATACATCAGAAGAGTTCGAAGTTAAAAGAGGAGTGCGACAGGGGTGTGTATTGTCACCACTACTATTCAATGCATACTCTGAAGAAATTATGAAAAGAGCTCTTGAGGGAGAAATAGCAGGAATCAAGGTCAATGGAACACCAATTAACAACATTAGATATGCGGACGATACTATCATAATAACAGACAACCTCCGAGACCTCCAAAAGCTAATGAACAAGATAGTTGAGTATGGAGAGGAATATGGATTATCAATAAACACCAAGAAAACCAAATTTATGAGGATATCAAAAACCCAAAATAATGGTGAAAGCCTGACAATTGACGGTAGTGCTTTAGAACAAGTTGAAAACTACCACTATCTTGGCACAATAATTAATCACACAAACGATTACTCCAAAGAAATCAAAGTTCGAATAGAGAAAGCACGTACAAACTTCAATAAAATGAGAAAGGTACTTTGTGCAAGACAACTAAAATTGGACTTGAGAGTTAGGCTGGCAAGGTGCTATATTTTCTCGACTCTGCTTTATGGGATAGAAGCATGGACACTTAACGCGTCGACTGCTAAAAAGTTGGAAGCATTTGAAATGTGGGTGTATAGAAGAATCCTGAAGATATCATGAACCGAGCATGTAACAAACAACGAAGTCATGAGAAGAATCAACAAAAGAATGGAAGTATTGGAAACCATCAAGACACGAAAGCTGCAATACCTGGGGCATGTTATGCGTAATGAGAGATACGACCTACTTCAATTGATTATACAAGGGAAAATCCAGGGCAAGAGAAGTGTAGGAAGAAGAAGAATCTCATGGTTGCGTAACTTGAGGGAATGGTACGGATGCACATCAATTGAACTATTCAGAGCAGCAGCATCTAAGATCAGAATAGCCATGATGATTGCCAACCTCCGTCGCGGAGATGGCACGTGAAGAAGAAGAAAAAGAAAAGTTCATCGTAACTAACACTTCCACCCGTAGGATCTCGTCAGAAACCAAATAGATTTTATTCTCAACCGATACAGATTTAGAAATGGAATTCATAATGTTAAGACATTCCGGTATTGAAGTTGACTAGGACCACAAACCTGCCGCGATAAAAAATCTTCTTCTTCTTTTTATGTAGACATGACTCTGTCTGTTTCTCAATGTGCCTCCAGTAAGTTGTCGTTCCATCATTTTCGTGGTCTTCCTACTGATCATCTTCCTATTGGGGAACCGTCTCCTGCCATCGTTACTCTATTTGTTGTTATTCGGCGTATATGATCGTTCCATTATACTCTTTTATTTCTTACCCAGTTCTTGATGTTCTCCATCTTGCATCTACGTATACGTAGATGCAAGACTACGAAGTACAGGTGGTATACCACCTGTACTTCTAGCTTTGCCCCACAGTGTCTTTTCCTTCTCTCTCTCATCCGTTTTGTCCTCTCTGTGTAAGGTCGTGTTTCTGCCGCGTATGTCATTATTGGCCTGATGACTGTTTTGTAAATTCTGCGTCTCATTTCTTTTCCCGATATTTCTATTTCTCTTTCATTCAGGCAGCCTGCGGTTCTGTTAGCTCTATTCCCTTGATCTTACACTTCAGTTTTGAGCTTTCCGTTGCTAGATAATGTGATGACTAGATATTTAAACTCCATCACTTGTTCTATTATCTGACCTTCCAGCTCCAGTTTACATCTTAGCATATTTGCTGTTGTAACCATGCATTTAGTCTTTTGGGGAAAATTAACATGTTAAATTTTCTGGCGGTTATATTAAATTGGTGTGGCATACGTTGTAAATCATCTTCACTTTGAGAGAGTAGTATTGCGTCGTGTGCATAGCAGATTATTTTAAGTTGTTTTTCTCCCATTTGGTATCCTTTTTTAGTTCTTACTTTTTTCATTATTTCATCCATAATCAGGTTGAACAATAGAGGACTCAGGGAATCTCCCTGTCTTATCCCATTGCCAGCTTCAATAGGGTCGGTTAGTTCTTCTTCTACTTTTACTTTTATTGTGTTGTTTGGTAGATATTCTCGATCGTTTTGATTATTCCTAGAGGTATCTCTCTTGCGTACAGTAAGTGGATAACGTCTTTTAATTTGAACCGGTCAAATGCATTCTTAAGGTCCACGAAACATAGATATGCCGGTTTGTTGTATTCTAATGATTTCTCTTGCACTTGCCTCATTATAAATATAGCGTCGGTGCATGATCTTTCCAACCTAAAACCTTGTTGTTCTGCTAGTGTTATAATTTCATTCAATTTATTTGTTATCACTTTGGTTGTTAATTTTAGTGTTGTGTTTAATAAATTAATTCCTCTGTAATTTTCCGGGTCCGATTTGTCTTTGTTTTTGAAGAGAGGTATTAGGATGCTTGATCTCCATTCTTGAGGAATTCTGTTTTGTTCTATTATTTTTTGGATTAGTCCATAATACAATTATGTATACTAAAAACACTGTTTTAGAGGCTTGCGTCAGCTTTGAAATTTAGTATTTCTACTGTCAGCATAGTTTCTCAACTGGCAAAAAAGAATGAACCTTTATGTTCTCCACCTAAAAAAGGACCGAGACCGAGTAAAACCCATTACTAATTGCAATAATGCACCACTAATTCGTAACTGTACCACTGTAATATATATTTGTATTGTCTTCACATTGTTTGTAATATAACTTTGATTTTTATTTTTTAGCATTTTTATATAAAGTAAAATATATTTTATTTAATTGTATTTAAAAAGAAGGTAAAGAGGTCTTAATTCAACATTTCATTTTGCTCCCATAGTTTCAATATTACTGGTTTTATGTTCACACATTTACACTGTCATCTTAATAACACAGATCACAAACTAGTTAAAAAACTGCGTAAGAAATAAATGTCTAAAATATATCTGTATTTCGTCTTCCCAGATTATAGTTTGAAAATAATATTTTCACATTATATTTAACAAAGATTAGATCCATAGAAATATCAGAAATATCAGTGTATCATGTTTTACCTAGAAATTGATTACAATATTATGACAGACGCCAGTTACAATTTTCAATCTCACCAAATCTACTAATGACGTCATATAAACTCGTCATTAGTTCTAGCCAATGAATTACCCACTGTAACAGAAATCGCATGTCTAATAAATCTGAATATTCCCTATACATTTTTTTTAATTTAAAATATGGCAACAAGGAAAAAATTGCATACAACCTTTATTGTTTGACTTTTCCTTTATTCTTTGTTTTATTTTACTTGCTTTAAATAGAGCGTACTATAGTCTTCTTGCTTATTATTTGTCTGTCGTAATATACACACTCAGGGCAAAGTGGAGAAACCAGCGGGTTCTAGATTAAACGTATATATCCACACTCCCTTGCTGATGTCCTTATATGTTATATAGATGCAGAAAGCAACAACACCCATGACTTGGTCTATAGAAACGTCTTGAACATACCATGGAGAGATTACGTACGCAACAAGGAAGTTTTTTCAAAGTCAATAAAGAAAGAGATTATTTCTTGTTTAAAAAAAAACTAAAAATTTTGGCTATGATATAAGAAACAGTAGAGCAAATCCTTTGAAAACATTTTTAGGAGAGAAAGGAGAAGGCAAAATGAGACTAGGTAGGTGCATACATGTGTGGTTGACAAATATAAGAGATTGGATTGGTTTGGAGCCACAATCATTGTGTTGAGCTACATAGGATGGACATTACTTTGCTGCCAACTTTCAATGAATATGGTACGATAAGAAGATAAATAATGTTTTTTATGTTATTACGTCATTAGTGTTAATATTTTCTTGTTGCAAACTTCTTTCAATATCAGAAAGCAGGTCCTGCTGGTCAAATACAACGTTTTTCACTTAGAATTTGAGGTTTATTCGTCTTAAATACAGTACATATTCTGAAAATACAAGAAAATAGCTTTAGAATTCTATTGACGAATTTGCTAAGTAATTTACTTCATTCAGTGAGGTGAGTGCTACTTCCTAACTTTTAGGATCTCTGTCGTTCAAAACTGTTTTTTTGTCTTGTCTTTGAAGCACTCATTATCGTGTGACATAAAAACACAGAAATCTTAAAAATTCAAATTAAACTCATTATTTATGTGTTCGATTTGAATTTAGATCAATATCAAACATGTAATTTTTATCGTAATTAAATAGAAGATGAAGAGATTGGACATTGGAGACCATCGATGCAGTAATAATAAAAAGTATGTGTAATGTAGAAATAATAAATGGAAGACAAATATAAATAAAGTCAATAGTGAGTGTTTCATACCAAATTCATGGTGAAATGTATTTTTATATGGCATAGCCTTGTTCATTTGCATTTTACGTTTATACTGGATTTTATTCGCGGTTTACCGGACTGGTTATATTATTTTTATAAATTTTTGTACATTCCTAACACGAGAAGACATCGATATTTAGTCATGTGATAAACACCGTAATAATATTTTGTTTGCCATATTTTTTTGGACATGTGATGAGAAATAATTAAATAATACATTCAATAGAGGTTCTGAATGGACCTCTATTGAGTGTTTTATCGGTGGTTTAATCCTATAAAATAAAATAATATTCACATTCTATATTGAATTGAATCTATCGCTATTGAATCTCGTGGCTGAGACACTAAACTGAGAAAACATTAGTAGAAACATTCAAAGCCGCTGTAAACAGACTATGTATGTGCTTCCATTCTCTATGATTTTTAGAATTACAAACGATTAAATAAAATAGCAAAAAACTTATTCTACAATGAGCAGTTAAAACACAAAAACCAACTTTTAATTCCTGCATTTTTGCAGTGATTACCATAAGAATAACTTGCTAATAAGTTGGGAGTTTTGTGGAACGTCCGACAGACCTACTTTCCGAACTTATATTAAAATAGGGATGAATTCAGGATAAACTTTTATGAAAACACGTCGCAAGCGGTTAAACAGCTTCTAGCAAGAAGTTTGAGTCAGTTGTTGGAGCAAGGTATTACCCGGAGTTGAAATAAAGAAAAATGTAGTTTCCGAACTGTTTTGCTGATGTAGTAACTAAAATCCACGTAGTTATTTTATATCAAAATATAGATTAGTAGTCGAATTTTGATCGTAAGGTATTCTAAGGGGAATATAGTTATATTCCAACTCTGATATGTAATTTGCTGATGGTTTATCGCTTTTTGATCAGTTTTCAACTATCGCTCGTAATGAGTTATTCCGTAATTTGTATAAATTTTGAATTTTGTGTATCCCATATACGAGTTAAAATCAGGCAAATCAGTTCATTTATTTGGGAAATATCGGCCAATGCGATCATTTATATAGTGGCGTGAGAAAAAAAGCCCAACAAAGAGTATGATTATTGATCTCATTGCAATGAGGTTATCGATTAAGGAAAAAAAGGAAATATATTTCAATATTTTAATAGAAAACGTTTCGTGCACTTCGATAGAGCTTTGTGAAGTGAAATTATAACTTCAAATTGGTTGTGACGTCTCGAAAACTATTCAACATAAAGGGATGTTTTTTTTTAATTTATATTAACTTTTCATTTACTGATGAAAAGGTTGCCAATGTGAGTCCATAATACTAGTGTATAGGAGATAAGTCAATCCTCACAACTTAAGTAAGTTTTATATTGTAAGGCTAGAAATTCTACAACAATAAAAAACTTACTTAAGATTGTGAGGATTAACTTATCTCCTATATAGTAGTAATTTTCATATACTATTCAAATATGTAATTATTTTTTATTTAAATTACAAATTAACTAATTAATTTGTTTAAAGTTTTCAGTTTTCTGATAAAATATAATGGTTTTAACTTACCGACGAAAATTCCAAAAATCAGCCATTTTTTTAATTGAATTTGTTACAATAGGGAGGTTAGCTTTTTCACAAGAAATAACTCAATATCAGCTCCCTAGGTGCTCCATCGAACTTGGAAATGAATCATAAAATTACATTAGTGCAATACAAGAAATATAACCCTAAACAAAAGTTTATGCAAAAGTTGAAAATATTCGTAAAAAGTTAATATAAAAAAATCGAAGATAATGTGGCGTACAAAACCGAATCTATATAAAAAAATTACAAAATGTACCAAATATAAATCAGACGTACACCCGGAAAGAAAAGTACTATACGGTGACAGTCTGGGAATGGCTCGCGGCTAGACAAAACAGTGGAGATGGTCGTGCGGTCCACAAAACAAAAAAAAATCCGAAGTTATATCAGGGGCGCCAGGTAAATTGGCCCACAGCCTTCCCTACGTTACTATTCCATAAACCACCAACTTACCAATAGGTTTACTACTAAAATACTAAGTAACAGTATACAATCTGAATAAATAAAAAAATAAATGAAATTGTCAGATTAGAATTTAGTCAATTTTAATAAATAGATTCCCAAGATAGTTGAAAATAAATACATATTACAATATTATTTAACTTTACCATAGGCTTAATAAAAAAATAATATAAAAATGCGGCTTCTACTTGCCTAACAAAAATTCATAAGTTATTTCTATTTAACAGAACAAAATGAAAGGTAAGACGTATCAAAAGTACCGGACGCTAAGGGGTGTGCGGTTCAATACCAACCAAAAAAAATAATTACCGCAAATAGGACACCACGTGAGCTCAAGTGCGTGCGCAGAAAATAATATAAAAAAAATAAATCTCAAATATATAACCCCCCCCTTAGACGCAGTTTACAAAATTAAAATAGGTATGTGTAAATATTGAATTAATAAAATAAACCGCAAATTATCTTTAAAAAAAAAATCAGTAAAGTATTTGTAAATATGAAAATAAAAACTAACAGCAAATAATCTTTTAAAAAAAAACTATTGTATTCCGCAAACCAAATTAGACGGCGCTTAAATCTTCCGTTGAAAATTAATTATCGATCCATACCTCGAATTTTCATATACTTCACCGCGTGGAATTCCAGTTATAGTTCAGCGTGTCTTCAATCCAAAATCCCATACGATTGCCGATGTACATAGACTTGTGTGACAATGTTGAAAAGTTGAAAATTACAGCCAGATGGAAAAATACGAAGAAGAAGAAGCAGAAAAAAACAAACAAACCAACCAACCCCTTCTTAGCCAGATTAGGGGTTTGAAATATCCCAAATTGGACCGAAGCGTAGCCGGCTATTTGGACTCGTGATTAAGGCTAATTTCTTGATCTAAATACGACTCCCGGTATTCACGTGTACTGTAGATCCGCTTTTTTTAGCGAAATTGTGGATATTCCAAAAAAAAACCCTTCCACGAAGGCAGCAAATCCCCTTGAATATCCACACGGTTCGGACTAGTCCAGATCCCACATGGAACAGCAGCAAAAGCAAAAAACAAAATGCCGTTTTTAATCTAGCCCAACCTTTCAGTTACACCGTCAAACCTGGAATCACTTTCTTTCCGTCGTCTTTCCGAACACTTGACAACTTGACACACGGAGGTCACCGAATAATACCGAGATTCAAAAATTTCAATTTTATGATCCCAATTCTTCCAAGATAACTCTAGAAAGAACGATCTAAATTAGTTTCTTCACAAAAAAGAGGACGTGTTCCCTTAACTTCAGCACAATTTGCCAGACATTACCCCTATTTGAAAATTACTAATTTTATTTTCGCCACCTTGCTTATAATATATTATAGGCAACCGCTCTTACACGTCCTGAATTATTTAAATTTTAATAAAATAGAGGTGGGACTTTTTTACTTTAAATTTGGAACGTAACAACACCTCCCTTTCCCAGAGGAAAATTTACGAGGAAAAACTAGACGAAGAAAATTTTCCCTCGCGCTAGCGACACACTACCTAAACTCCGAGCGAAGTCCACAACACAATCATCATCCACACCGTCTTCACCATGCGCAAGTACTTGGACAACGAAAGACATACCAATCTCAAACCACACGCACAAAGCAACAACTTACTTACAACACTTACTCCACTTCCACACAACAGTCATCTCTCATCGTATGAGATCAAGTAGAATAGTTTCAAATTCCAACGTCAATCTGACAACACTGATTAGGTCGGTTACTGGATGTTGCCCTTATTCGCGACCTCCCAGCTCTGGGGCATCGCTAGTACTTCACTATACCTCGCATAACATGAGTCCATAAGAAACTCTTCACCATTCCACTCTTACTGATACTGCGAGAAACATCTACCGAAACAGTAGTGTAATTCCAATTGTTCATTAAAATAAAAATGAGATAGGTCTTCCAGAATTTAAATCCGTATACAACGAAATTTAGTGAATCATCCAAAACTAAGCTATTATCCAACAAGATTCACCAAAACATAATTATGTGGCTTCGAAAAAATCCCAATTAAATAGAATGGCTTACTAACATCAAAACAAATCCCAACGCCATATCATCGAAGACAACATATTTCTGACCAAACCTAAGTGACATTCAATTCCATAAATCAAAAGAAATTAAGGCTACCGCAACCCTACAACTTCGTATTGGCTACCTAACACAAAAAAAAACGAATCGGTTGACCATCCAAATACATCCTAAGAACCGATCATAGCCAACACTCAGTCATCCTTCACGGACACAACAAAAAAAAATAAATACAACCAATTTCAGAAGACTAACTAAATTTACTTAGACTAGACAAAACTTTGCTAGTCCGTTCTACTCCGACCTAAATCCTATCGGGATCACCAGTCGGGTTACTAATCCTTAAATCCTTAATATTCCAAATACCTTGATCCTGGCCATTTTCATCCTCTAAACTATATGTCCAGGGGGAAACTTTCTTCTTCACGAAGTAGGGTCCTATCCATCTAGGAGCTAACTTTTTCGTGAAATATTTAGCGGCATCTGACAACACAAAATTTCTCCGCCATACTGACTGATGGGGCTGAAATTCCTCTGGACGTCTCCGTAGATTATAGGTCTTCTCACACTTAGCCGAAGCTTTATCTAAACGTTTTCTAACATCAACAAATAATTCCTGGAGTCCACGCGATCGATTATATCCCATTTTAGCTACTTCGTCCTCCTGGTCTCCGAGTTTGTCCTTTCGGGAAAAATCTCGTCCATCCACTACCATCTTCCGACCGAAATTTATGAAGTAGGGATCTTGACCAGTCGACTCGTGGTATGCAGTGCGCGTAGCACATGCTAGTTTGGCCAAATTTTCATCCCACTTCCTATGGTTGTCAGCTATATAAGTTGCCATCATTGTTTTAAGGGTTCGGTTATAGCGTTCAGATGGATTGCACTGTGGATGATACAACGCATTATAACGAACTGAGACACCATAGGTTTCCATCATTTTCTTGAAAATACCCGAAGTATACTGGACACCATTATCACATAGTAACAGACGTGGAACTCCAAATACGAGGAAAACTTCTTCTTCTATTTTCTTAACGACATGCACGGCTTTTGAGGATCGCAACGGAAATACCAAAGAAAATTTACTAAACACATCCATTACCACTAAGATAAACTTATAGCCTTGAGTTGATCTTGGGAAAGGTCCCATAAGATCGGTTGCTACTATCTCCCATGGTTGAGTAGCTTTAGGTTGAGGAGTCATAAAGCCTTTGGGCTTACCTTGTTCCACCTTATGCATGGCACACAGTGAGCAACGTCCAACGTAACGAGACACATCACTCCGCAGTTTCGGCCAAAAATACTTCTCGTTAATACGCTTATAAGTTTTCAGGATCCCCATATGACCTGCTAAAGGACTATCATGACACAACTTCAGCACTTCCAATCGTTGACCCTTAGGAACGACTTCCTTCCAATTGTCCACTTCCTCGACCAAAAATCCATGACTGGGACGGATGTATTTATAAAGTTTGCCACCAGACATTCTCCACTGAGGATACTTCAAGGGATTAGACTCGATTTTTCTACAAAGTTTATCATACCAACTATCACCACTAGGAAGCGGTACAACCTCTTCAACCATATCAAGCACGGGAACTGACCGAGATAACAAATCGGGGACAACATGTTCTTTTCCTTTCCGATGCACAATCCTAAAGTCATATTGTTGCAATCTTACCGCCCATCGAGCTAATCTTCCAGTAGGATCCTTCAAATTTTGAAGCCATACGAGGGATGCGTGATCAGTCACGACCGTAAACGGAACACCCTCCAAATAAGGACGCAGTTTTTCGACTGCCCATAACACAGCTAAACATTCCCGTTCCGTCGTGGAAAAATTCCTTTCTTGACGCGTTAGTGATCTGCTCAGGAAACTAATTACTTCGTCACCATCCGGGCCTGGCTGCAATAACACGGCGCCCACTCCATATCCTGAGGCATCACATTGGACAACAAAAGGCAAATTGTAGTCAGGACAATTAAGTATCGGAGCAGAAACTAGACATTCTTTTATTTTCTGAAAAGATTCTTCACAACTCGGGGTCCAATTGAATTTTCTTCCTTTCTTCAATATCGCTGTAATTGGAGCTAGTAGTGTCGCAAAGGAAGGAATAAATCTTCGATACCAGGAAAATGTGCCTATGATGCTACGAACTTCCTTGACGGATGTGGGTGTTGGGATACGTAGCATAGCCTTGACCTTATCACCATCAACATGTAGTCCATTCCTATCAACCACATGACCCAAATACTTTAGTTCCGGTCTACAAAATTGACATTTATCCCAGCTAACGGTTAACTTAGCTTCTCTCAAGCGTCTAAAGACTTCCTCTAAGATCCTTACATGTTCTTCAATAGACTTTGTCACGATGACCACGTCATCCAAGTAAGTAAAAACATAGGGTTCCAACTCCGGACCGAGGACACGATCTATCAACCTCTGCCATGTAGCCGGGGCATTATGTAATCCAAAAGGCATTCTGCAAAACTGAAAAAGACCTCGACCAGGAACCGTAAAAGCAGTATAAGGCCTGGAAGCCTTAGCAACAGGTACCTGCCAATACGCCGACTTAATGTCTATGGTGGAAAGATAATGCGCGTTCTTTAATTTATTTAAAATATTAGAGATGTACGGTAATGGGTAGCCATCCCTCTCTGTTGCGGCATTAAGCTTTCGATAGTCTACGCAGAACCTCCATTTTGGTTCTTCACCTTCTGGAACCTTTTTCTTCACCAAGAGAATCGGGGACGACCAAGCACTATTCGATCGCTCCACTACTCCTTTCGCCAACATATCTTCTAGCTCTTTATCAATATGGCTTTGGATTACTGGGGATACAGGATAGTAACGTTGTTTTATGGGTGCAGATTTACAAACAATCACATGCTCAGTGACATCAGTACAACCAAGAGAAGTGCCCATTAGTTCACGACTTCTATTAATAACTTCATCCAATTGCGACTTCTCTGCATCGGTCAAAATAGTTTGACCTCGGAGATGATCCACTGAACCTACCATTGCTGGAGCGTCCGAAAAATACCATTCGTTATGCCTCAAATCTGGAACGATACCCATAACACGCCAAAAATCAGATCCTAAAATCAGAATGTGCGGTACGTCCAAAATAACTAATACTGGCAAGACACGCAAGCGATCCCTAACCATGAAAGGTACTAAACATTCCCCCAACGATTCACACATCTGACCATTCGCCACTCTACAAACGGTCTTCTTCGAAGTATCCAACTCTAAACCCAAGTTTTGTAAAAATTTCCAACCAGTTCTTCCTACAATGGTCTTTGAAGCACCAGAATCCAATAATCCCAAAATTTCCTTTCCTAAGACTTTAACTTTCAAATATGGACGTTCATCTCCTTCGGAATGATGTAAAATAAAGTCTAAAATAGGACGTAGGTTGGTCGAGTCAACGTCGGCAACACCTCTTCGACCAGTTAGGTGCGCTTCCTTCCGTTTCCCGAATTACACGAAGGACAAGTTCTGACTGTAAACCCTTCTTTCTTACACTTAAAACAGTGAACAGCCTCCTTCTTCATTAGACACCCTACTGCCTTATGGCCTGACTGATTACAACGATAACAGATTAAAGTCCTAAACTTTCCTCTAGCCGACTCCGATTCGGATGAAGCAACAGGACCCTCACTAACACTACTACAACTTTCAGCATCCACACTAATATAAGCTAGGTCCTTTTCCAAAGTATTCATTTTCCTACTATTCGGTTCAACATAGTTCCTAATACAATCACGTCTTTCCTCCATACTGCGACATAGAACACGAAGTTCCTCCAAGGTAGCTGGCAAAGGATCACGTAATCTATCTTGATAGAACGGATGCAAATTCCTAATAACTATAGACAATTTAACTTCCTCTGGAACATGACAACGCAAGCGATTAAAGTAACTATTCATTATTGCCAAGTAAACTCCAATAGTCTCAGACGAATGCTGAGTTCTCCTCCGAAGCTCTTCAAAAAGCGCTTCCCCATGGTGAGCTGACAGGTACTCCCTACGAAACTCTTCAACTAATTCAGCCCAACTCCCTACACGTAGACGAACATCTTTATAAAACTGATAGGCTTTATCCGAAAATAAATCTATACCTGATTCCAAAAGTATACTATCTGGTACATGACGAGCGAGACTCAATTCATTCACCATCTCAAAAAATGCAGAAATAGACATACCCCTAGCAGAACCTGAAAACTTTTCTATTCCCCATTTATGAGGAAGTATCATCCCAGAAGAAAAACTAGAGACAGACCCTGAAAAAACATTATTACCAGCTTGTGACATCGCTCCAGGAGAAGAAGCATGAACTTGTCCTACCCCTGCCTGAAAAGACTGATTTAAAACCGAAATCACATCGAGCGCTACTGGTACCGAACCAGATCCGATTGGATGCTGCTTATCATGTAAATCCTGTGACAACTTCAAAATCTCAGCAAGAAAGTCTGACTTAACAACCTGGGCTGCGTCTGCATCATCACCTGTTGGCAATGCCATAAGATCAATTCTCCCCAAGACATGGTTAATCTGTGTCCGCAATCTCAAGGACTCAGCACAAGTAGGAGTTCCGGCAAACTTTCCAACAGCCGTATTCAGCTCCGCAAGTTTAGTCTCGATTGCAGTTTTATCCTGTGAAAAGGTGAATGGGTGCTCAGGATATCTAAAGCTTTCATTTGCTGCCTCACGACTAAGTGCATCAGACAGACTAGACCTCATAGACTCAACAGTGCCAGTAGACACTCCACGAATTTTGAGTTCATATTCCAGTTCCTCTTTCCTTAAGTAGTTGGGTACAAGTTTTCGCACCATCTTGCCAAAGTTCAAAATTTAAAAAAATGTATCAACCGAAAGGAGCAAATATTCAAACAAAATCAAGATATAAGTAAAAATATTAACACACAGGTACAGTTTACTTTATTAATGGGAGCAAACCAAAAGCAAAATAAAAGTAATAGTCGCTTTATTCAATCTATAAAATTTCACAAAAGATTTTCAAAATTTCATTGTTTCAGAACAAATTACAAGTCACAACATAATCTCAAAAAAAGATTTTACATTCCCTAACATAAGTAAGTTAAACCACAATGTAGAATTTCGAAGTCCAACTTCCCAAACAAATAAATTTGAACTCCAACTGAAATAGAAATATTTCAAAGTCCTAATATATCCATAATTCTTCTAAGTTCCACAACACCACTTCAAAGTATCTTCTTTTAAGTTCCATTTTTGGCTTCTTCCAACTTCACGTCACACAAAAAAAAAACTAGTAAGCACTTCTTGGCATACACTTCCACTAAACACGAAGTTCTAAGACTACTACTAAGTGCAAAACCAGTGGTAAAGTAAATAAATCAAAGTTAGTCAATTAAAGCCCAAACACGTTAGGTTAACTAATTAAAAGGAATCTACACAAGGGGTTGACAAAAAAAGGTTAATTAATTAAGGGCCCCACGTTGGGCGCCAAAATATGTGGCGTACAAAACCGAATCTATATAAAAAAATTACAAAATGTACCAAATATAAATCAGACGTACACCCGGAAAGAAAAGTACTATACGGTGACAGTCTGGGAATGGCTCGCGGCTAGACAAAACAGTGGAGATGGTCGTGCGGTCCACAAAACAAAAAAAAATCCGAAGTTATATCAGGGGCGCCAGGTAAATTGGCCCACAGCCTTCCCTACGTTACTATTCCATAAACCACCAACTTACCAATAGGTTTACTACTAAAATACTAAGTAACAGTATACAATCTGAATAAATAAAAAAATAAATGAAATTGTCAGATTAGAATTTAGTCAATTTTAATAAATAGATTCCCAAGATAGTTGAAAATAAATACATATTACAATATTATTTAACTTTACCATAGGCTTAATAAAAAAATAATATAAAAATGCGGCTTCTACTTGCCTAACAAAAATTCATAAGTTATTTCTATTTAACAGAACAAAATGAAAGGTAAGACGTATCAAAAGTACCGGACGCTAAGGGGTGTGCGGTTCAATACCAACCAAAAAAAATAATTACCGCAAATAGGACACCACGTGAGCTCAAGTGCGTGCGCAGAAAATAATATAAAAAAAATAAATCTCAAATATATAACCCCCCCCTTAGACGCAGTTTACAAAATTAAAATAGGTATGTGTAAATATTGAATTAATAAAATAAACCGCAAATTATCTTTAAAAAAAAAAATCAGTAAAGTATTTGTAAATATGAAAATAAAAACTAACAGCAAATAATCTTTTAAAAAAAAACTATTGTATTCCGCAAACCAAATTAGACGGCGCTTAAATCTTCCGTTGAAAATTAATTATCGATCCATACCTCGAATTTTCATATACTTCACCGCGTGGAATTCCAGTTATAGTTCAGCGTGTCTTCAATCCAAAATCCCATACGATTGCCGATGTACATAGACTTGTGTGACAATGTTGAAAAGTTGAAAATTACAGCCAGATGGAAAAATACGAAGAAGAAGAAGCAGAAAAAAACAAACAAACCAACCAACCCCTTCTTAGCCAGATTAGGGGTTTGAAATATCCCAAATTGGACCGAAGCGTAGCCGGCTATTTGGACTCGTGATTAAGGCTAATTTCTTGATCTAAATACGACTCCCGGTATTCACGTGTACTGTAGATCCGCTTTTTTTAGCGAAATTGTGGATATTCCAAAAAAAAACCCTTCCACGAAGGCAGCAAATCCCCTTGAATATCCACACGGTTCGGACTAGTCCAGATCCCACATGGAACAGCAGCAAAAGCAAAAAACAAAATGCCGTTTTTAATCTAGCCCAACCTTTCAGTTACACCGTCAAACCTGGAATCACTTTCTTTCCGTCGTCTTTCCGAACACTTGACAACTTGACACACGGAGGTCACCGAATAATACCGAGATTCAAAAATTTCAATTTTATGATCCCAATTCTTCCAAGATAACTCTAGAAAGAACGATCTAAATTAGTTTCTTCACAAAAAAGAGGACGTGTTCCCTTAACTTCAGCACAATTTGCCAGACATTACCCCTATTTGAAAATTACTAATTTTATTTTCGCCACCTTGCTTATAATATATTATAGGCAACCGCTCTTACACGTCCTGAATTATTTAAATTTTAATAAAATAGAGGTGGGACTTTTTTACTTTAAATTTGGAACGTAACAATAAAGTCAGTACCTAATTCACTACACAGCACAGTAGCTTCCGGTGGCCATCGTATTTTTCTGCAGATACTGTCTTCCATCACAGCACCTTCAACTTCAACGACTTCGTCCTCCTCTAGGCCATCAGTAACCCAAAATAATTTGTCAGCCGGTTTCTCAGTAGGGGGTATGCCTGTGCCTACGTGGTTACTAAGCACCACCTGCGGTAGGGTAGTAAGTGACTCCGCGGCTACTCCGGAGCCTCATTAGCTTCTGGTGCTGGTGGCTTCGGTGACTTCTCGATCGCTGAAACTTCCGACACTGGACAGTGTCAGGAACTGCAGAATCGGTCAGTTGATACCATTAGCTGCTGGTGTGGAGCTTTTAGCTGAGCTCAGTGGGAACCTGGGTACTAGGCTCGTGTTTTTGTAGTTGGGCGCCATGTTACCATAGGGAGGTTAGCGTTTTCACAAGAAATAACTCCATATCAGCTCCCTAGGTGCTCTTCAGAAAACTTCGGCTATTCAATCAGAAGTTGCCTTTTTATACACTGAAAGGCGGGGCGATGAGCATCGACGTGCTCATTGGTCCACAGACTAAGACACGCGATGACAAATTGTTAATAATTAAAAATATATGAAAAAAATTCAAATGAATTTTCCTAACTTTTGTTATTCTACCCATCAGCATTATTTTTGCATTTATCCCTATGCGGAGCCCCTATTGCTTCCCTAATTAGATTTTTTCATAAGTTTCTATCTTGGGTCATACCAATATCAACCCGATGTACTGACGTGTCCTGCTTAAGCGTCTCCCCTCAGGTCTTCTTTGGTCTTCCTCTCCCACTGCTTCCAGGAAGCCACAGATAGCAATTTTTTATATTAGGTGATTAACTTCTCCACGTTAAACATGATCAAACCGTATTAACCTAAGCTCTCTCATTTTATCATCAATTGTTGCCTCACCTAGATTTCATCTTTATTTTTAGAAGTATATCCTTTTTTGTCACTCCACTCATGCATCTAATCATTGTCATTTCCGTCACATGCTTCGTTGTTCTTCATTCTTTTAGTTACATTATAAGTGGTCTTATGGCTGTTTTATACAATTTTCCGTTCCGCCTCATCACACAACACACCATTTGCTTCATTAATTATTTCATCATCCAAAGATATCATTTTATTTGTAGTAACTTCATCTTTATATGAACAATATAAATGCTCTGTTTTTGTCCTACTAAGTTTTAAAACTTTTTCCTCAAGAGCTTATCGCCACTGTTCCAGTTTTTGTTTTCCATCGCTTTCACTATTTCCTACTAACACTACATCATCAGTATACACTAAGCACCAGGGAATATTACCCTGTAGTTCCTGCATCCCTGTAGGATGTATACTATTTAAATGGGTTTTAAAAAACACCAAAGAATCCCTGCCATGAGGCCAAATGACGAATGTATCGTCCACATATCGTAGCCAACATGTAGGTTTGAGCAGTGATGTGGATAGTGCTCGGGTCTCGAAGTCTTCCATAAAGATATTGGTAATAACTGGAGATAGTGGGGAGTCCATTGGGGCAACATTTATTTGTCTGTAGAATTTATTTTGGAAGATGAAATGTGTTGGACATACACTGTTTAATGAGAGATAAGTGGTTTTGCTGGATACTGTATTTAGTTTTCAGAATGTTAAGACTTGTTTACACGAGTAGAGTTGTGAGGAGAGTAGAGTAGCGAGTAGAGTCGACTCTACTCGCTACTCTACCAAAAATGGCTTGATACCGTTCACACGAGGAGAGTTACAAGTATAGTACTTATACTAAAAAGAAAATTGATTCAAAATTGTTTAGCTACTGTTGCAAATGCATTTGTAACTGAGGTCGCTTTGTAACAAAGAAAATAGTGGATGAGAGAGTGGCTTAAAAGAAGGAATACACACGGGGCCTCAGCTCTTTTATCTTGATAAGAATACATTTTTTATTTCTTATTGTATTTTTTATTAACTAGTAATAAAAACCTGTAACTTGCCCGTGAGCCTTCAGTTTTCTTGTTTCTTTTTGCACCTTTCATGATTGCTTCCATAGGAGTGAACCATTTTACGTTCGGAACGTATACATCGGCTGAACCTGAACCCCATTTTTTTGATTCTTGTATTTTTAAACACTCTTGATTATAAGTGCACCTTATATTCTTAATTTTTTGCTTGAGCTCGTTTACTCCAAAGCCCCCTTTTGCCATTGTTTCGACGATTTCATCCTCCGCAGCTTGCCTCATACTTTTATTTCTGTAGTGTACACTACCTAAATTCCATAAACACTGGTATTCGCCATACATTTCTACAAGTTTTAAAGTGAAAGTGAAATGAAGTTCATCTTCGGTGAACTTCATTTTCACTATTTACACAAAACACAACTCCAGACGGAATGACAGCGTCTCTATGCACTCTCCTACCTACTCTACTCTACCAGAATTGACAGCGTTCCATGGGTAGAGTGCGCAGGCGAGTGGATATTTTGGCGGTGGTGGTGGTGGTAGTAGAGTAGAGTTACTTTGCCACATGTCGCTAGTCACTCTACTCTACTACGTACTATGCACTCTACTTGCTACTCTACTGCGCTGAGCGTTTTTACGGGTAGAGTTACTCTACTCTACCAAGTACTTGCATCATTACTCTACCCGTGTAAACGGGTCTTTAGAGTTTCGACTATAGGAATGTTTGTAAAGAGTGAAACGATATCGAAACTTACTAGAATGTCTGACGGTGAGATAGGATATTGTTTAAGAAGTTCGATGAAATGAAAAGAATTTTTGAAGGATTTTCCGCGGGAGATTGAAGAGTTTTAGCCAAGTACTTGGCCAATAGTTGTGTAGGGTAGTTGTATGCACTGACAATGGGACGTAGAGGAATATCGGGTTTGTGAATTTTGGTTTGGCCATATATTCGAGGTGTTCTGGAAGACTTTTTACGAGTGATTAGAGATTATTTTATGTCAACTGAAAGAGAGGTTGTTGGATTATTAGGAACTGATGTGTATTCTGGAGTTTTAATGAGATTTAAGCGTTTATTAAGACAAGGAGTGTTTAATATGACGTTGCCTTTATGGCGGAAAGAATGATTGATTTGGATTTGACTGAAGTTTTTTCAGGGTTTTTTTCTCGGATTAGCTAATGTTCGGAGTAGGAGACTTTGAGTTTCTAAGAAAGCAGAGAAAGTAGAAACGTTTCTAACTATTTCAGAATTGTCGGAAGGTAAACTGGAGATGGCTTCTTCAGTTAGTTTGACAGATGATTTTCTCAATTGGATATATATATATATATATATATATATATATATATATATATATATATATATATATATATATATATATATATATATATACATACAGGAGAGAACAGATAATAAATCGCAGTATCAAAGATTGCACACAGTTGCCCTTATGATTTTAAAAGCTAATGTAGGCTTCAATATTGTAAATTTGTAAATTAATACCAATTTTGGGTAAATGTCAATATAACTTGATAAGTATAATTTTATTAGTTTATTAGCTAGTCCCTGTTTTTAAATTACGTCAATGTTTATAGCGTGTTATTAGAGATCGAAATTTTTCATTAAAATAAAATACCAAAACGAAAAGGTCAACATTTTCATATTTAATTTTAATTTAATTGTCATTTTTGAATATAATCTATATATATATATATATATATATATATATATATATATATATATATATATATATATATCTTTAGGGAAATTATTTCAATTACTGTTCGTATCAGAACTGCTTTGACAATGACAACAGTGCCTCTACCGTGGGGTTTTGTACTGCTCAATATTGCGAATTAATTAATCCTATAATTATTTTTGACATCCTTTTGTGGATTAGTCGGTGAAAGTAGTGAATAACAATTTTTAGTTTTTTAAAATCTATTCATCTTGAATTTTTTTATATATGTATGATTTGGCTATTTGTTAAATGTTAACATCAAACAAAAAACGTGACATTTAACTATAAAAAAGATTTTATTCGCTCAGAAGATTGCAATCTATATCAAAATTTGAGAGTCTGTAATCATACCTACCTCGTCCAAGATCTTTGTTCGAATAGTTTTGGGTCTATAAAATCTATCATTCAATTCATACTCTAAAACACTATAATCAGCACGAAGATACAAATGGCAGTTGTCGAAATATCGATATTGATAGTTAATAACATAAAATTTATAATTAATTAACAGTCCGAATGTTGCGCAAGAACATCAACAATCGACAATCGCAAGAACATCGACAATTTTGTATTTTTTAATTTAAAAATATATTTATAAACACTTTTATAAAGTGATACTTGTAAGTACCATTGTGGTCAACAAAGGCCTATAGGCAAATTAGATAGACAACAGGTGCCTTTAATGGTGATTTAGATAAATTTCTATTATGAACCAAAGTATTTTCGAAAGTATTATCATCCAGTTATTCCCAAAAAATAAAGAAAACCAAACACCAAAGAAAACAGAATACAAATCAAAATAAAAACAATATGTAAACAAATGGGCGAACATAGAGAAATAAACAAAATGTAAATAACAAAGAGGAAGGACAAAGTGTTGGGTACCCCTTGGAAAGATAAACAGAAGTTTAATGCTAGAACACACAATAAAAGTCTTATCTCTGGAATGAAAAAGAATCACCCTTCGATATGGACACTAAACACTAAAAGTTTACGCATTTGATTAAAATTTAAACAAAATATTTAAACTAGCTTTCTGTTTCTGTTTAATATTTATTTACTTTTCCTCCAAAAAACTGGTCTTTTCTTTAGTGATTGAGTCATTCAAGCCTCCGCACACTCCACAAATAGTAATTTTTTGTTGTAGTATATTTAGTATTTAAATAATATTAAATTCTTTAGGTAAAATACGCCTGGTGTTGCTTGTCTTACCCCATTATATTTCACAACCGTTAACAAATCTTTGACAAAGCGATATCGTGTTATAAAGAAAATTACAAGGATCAAACCGAATCTCCCAACATGGAGCACGATTTTAATAAAAGTGTCTTTAAAAGATATTGAATATTGTTATTTAGACTGAAGAGAATGGAGACCATAAATTACACGCATTCTTTTGTGGGATATAATTTAAGACCTACGCATTGTGTTCCGGCTTGAAGGTATTTTTAGACCAAATTTTGTATTAAAAAAAAAGGAAAAAAAGGCAATTATTCAATTTTTTAAATATTAAAAAAAATGTACACTTAGGTTATAACACATTTCCCAAAGAAATTTTAATTGAGATTATTGTTTCTTCTATTATTTTCTCGCAACATAAAATGTATTATAAAAATAAAACGATATAATAATTTTAGAAACAAACACTTGATCTGAGTTTCAATCCCAGGTTTGTAAGTACAATACGAGGGTTGTCTTTTTAGTTTTGCATATAACCATAAAGACAAAAAATATATACACTTAAAGTACCTAGGTACTTTATTGCTTTCTTTTCAAAATGTGTCCCACCAAGATCGAAATACTTTTGTTTACATTCAAACCAACTGGTAAAACAGTTATTCCAGTCTTCAGTTGACACCTTCAAAATCGCTTTTTTTAAGGCATCGATGCCTTCCGGCGACTGGAATCGCGTTCAACGCATTCAATTCTTGATATTTGTGATCTTGAAGAAGTCGTTGGGACTTAGGTCGGGGCTATACGGTGGATGGTTTAACAATTCGATGTTTTGAAGATCCAAAACGTCTATTGTCTCTTGGACAGTGTGAGCACTTGTATTCTCACTTCCTGATGTAGGAAGATTCGCTGTTGGGTGTTGCTTTTTCGGAGTTTCTCGATAACTTCTGGTAAACAAACGGTTATATACCAATCAGAAGTATCCGTTCTTCGATCTTTTGAAGCAATTGTTGCCACGTGACCAGAATTTTACACAAAAGTTTCGACCATTTTCTTTGACACACTTGCAGAATGGATCACTTTTGCTGGTTTTTCCTCATCGTGAAACACCCACACAGCGGATTGGTGTTTATTTTCCGGTTCGTAGGAGTAAATCCAACATTAATCGCCACTAACAATACTATAAACGTTTTTTGAGCTTCCTTTGTTGAACCGTTCCAATGTTTTTCGACATCAATACACGCGAATCTCTTTTTGCTCTTCTGTGAGCAAATGAGGGATCCAACGGGAAACCAACTTTGTAACACCGACCCGTTCTTTATGTAGGATCTTGATCTAGGTCCTTGAAATGCCTAAACATGCCTCTATCTCCCGGTAAGTATGTTACAGGCGGTCATCCTTAATTAGCTGACGAACCGCATGAATGTTTTGCCGTGTGACTGCTGTTTTGGGTGGACCTGGCCTGGATTCGCCGCTAAGACTGGAGCCACCACATTGAAATCCGCAATACCAGCGGAAATAGTTGACTGGTATGACGCTTAATTCCCAAATACAAAAACCATTTCAGCGAGACATTGCTGTTGGATATTCCTCTATGAAAATTGTAAAAAATTGCTTGAAAATGTTCTTAGCTAAGATCAATTTTTCGACCGACTTGTTAATTTCAAAAATTCACTGTATCTACACGGCTTGTTGTATTGCAATGAAACTCTCGATTTATGTCAACAAAAGAGTGATGTTATATTTGAGTTGGAAGGTTTTATTCGTGGCGTCCTCTAAGTGGCTATATGTAAAACTAAAAAGACAAACATCGTATCCGCATGCTTTACATGAAGTTTATATGAATTATTCAAACATTTTGATTATCGGCGTCTCTATCGAGTGGGTTACAAGCCTTTTTATTTACATTTAAAGCGGATGATATTGTCCGCATAAATGGTAACCTTCTATGAGTATATATATTCGTTGGTATTATTCTACCGACTTGGAATCTAATCTAGATTCCAAATGAAAAATAAAAAGACAGGTCAATTATGTTTTCTTCTTCTTCTTCTTCTTCTTCTTCCTCTTTATAAGCAATTCTGCTTGTTCATTGGCGGATTAATACCTCCATTGAAGGTTGTGACTCCATCTTTTGCGCGGTTGTCAGATACTTCTTCTGCCGATTGGTGACTTATCTCTTGCTATTTTGACGACACAAGTCTTCTCCATTCTGCTTATGAGGTTGTTCCATTCTTTTTTTTTTCTATTTTCTGTCGATTCATTTATACATTTTCTTCTAATGTCTTTACTTCTCTTTTGATCTTTCGGCGTATTTCCTGTAATTTTTCTCAATACTCCATCTCTGCCGTTTCCAGTAGCCTTTGCGTTATAGCTGTGTCGCGTCTTGTTTCTAAGGCATATGTTATTATTGGTCTTACACTGGCTTTATAAATTCTTGATTTCATCTCAGTGGTAAATGTGTCTGTTTCGCCATAGGGTATTATTAAGGCATCCTGCCAGTCTATCTGCTTTTTGTACTTGATCTCTCTATTCTTTGTCCAGGTCTAGATAGCTAGACAATGTAATTCTATTACTTGTTCAATACTGATGCCATCAATTTCTATTTTACATCTGTGGTCCTTTGCTGACTACTATTGTTTTAGTTTTCTGAGATGAGATTGTCATATTAAATTCTTTTGCTCTTATGTTAAATTTGTGGACCAGTCTTTGCAAACTATCTTTATCTTGGGCTATTAATATTGCGTCATCTGCGTAACGGAGTATTTTAATTTCTTTGTTTCCCATTCTGTATCCTCTTCGTTTGTTAACGCTTTTGATGATTTGATCCATGATCAAATTGAAGAGCATGGGGCTAAATCTCAACAAATCCCCTTGTCTTATTCTGCTGCCTATTTCTATAGATTCTGTAAGTTGTCCCTCTATTCTGACTTCAATTTTGTTGTTTTGGTAGATGTTTTCGATAGTTTTTATAATATTTAGGGGAGCTTCTCTACCATACAGAAGATGGATTACATTTTTGAGTCTTACTCTGTCAAACGCTTTCTTTAGGTCAATCAGACACAGAAATGCTGGTCTATTATACTATAGTGATTTGTCAGTAATTTGCTTTATAACGAATATTGCATCTGTACACGATCTTCCTCTAAGAAAACCCTCTTGTTCATCTGCTAAACTTACCCTCTGATTTATTAGCACTTGTAAAATTTTAGTTGTAAGTTTCAGCGTAGTATTTAACAAGTTTATACCTCTGTAGTTTTCTGGCTGTTTTTTATCTCCTTTTTTGAATAGTAGAATTAGTTCGCTCGTTCTCCATTTTTCCGGTTCGCTCGTTCTACAAATTTTGTTTTCAAGAGGGGAGAATTTCAGTCTATATTTTTAGCTCTCAAGGTTTTAACCTCCTAGATAAGGTAAATGGTACCCACACCAATACAAGTTTACATAGAAAGGGAGTTGAAGTAGCATATCATTTAAAAAGGACTTTAATTTTCTCTCCAAAGGTAGTTTAATATTTTTATTACTTGCCTGCATTGAGAGTCGTGGGGAGTTCGTACGTAAATAAAAATTATTTTATTGATGCAGTTATCGTAGAGACAACATTAGTAATAATTGGAATACTTTTAATTCCTATTTTTGTGATACAATGACCATGTTTGTACTGTTTTTAGTCCTTTTTAATTATATCTAGTAATTTACTTACTTTTTTTTTCAGGTAAGAGAGCATCCCAAAAAAGCTCTAGCGTAAGTAATATATTTAGTTTATATTTTTTATGATTTAAAAACTCATTTTATATAATAAATATATTTAAATGTAAAAATTATCTAGGAAAGGCACATAAAAAAACTTTGTTTTAAAGCATAAGGTAATGACATAGTCGCCGATTATAGAGTAAACTAAAACCAACCCCTTGGATGACTTTTGCTTCTCTTATTGTTTTGGTATTATTTCTCTATTTGTTATTTTGTAATCTATCGTTAACTGTTGGTATTGTGGATTCTGTCATGTGCACCAGTGCTGGGGTTTGTCGAGGGTGGGACCTTTTTATTCTTAAAATATTACGACCAAAAAATTCATAGATACGATTTTGCGACACGATTTATTTTGTCTTCGTTAAATCGTTAATTTATATTTTCTATGTTGTTTTTGCAAGCAAAACATCTATACTGGCGTTGTATTACATTTTTTGTATAGTATAATGCTGATGCATACGTCAAGAAACTAGCGCCACGAGGTGACGACGTCACGGATAACGTCACAAATTTGCGGTTATTCCCATCGATTCACTACTCTCGATCAATTCGTTTCTAGTCAGCATAAATTTATTCTAAGCAGGTTTAAGTTACTAACTGCATGAAAAATAACTAACAAAATAGGATCATTAAATGATAAGTAAAAAATTAAAATAATATTTGTCAATAAAAGATTCGATTTGCAATCATTGTCAAAATTTAAAAGTCATAAATGTCATCCGATTAGTAACAATTTTAAATCATCTTTTTAAAAATTTTCATCACACTTTTCGTTCTAAAATAATTTCTTATAAATAAAATTATTATTTTTAAACATATTCATTAGTTTAATAAATAATTAAATTTACTATCAAATGATATTTATTTATATTTTATTATAATTTAATATTTAGTTTGAAATTGACAGGTCTGTCACAACGTCAGAAGTAAACAATGTATGCTTTGTTAATACGTCAACAGGTGGCGTTAGGTACAAACATAATAATTCATAATATATAATGTAATTTGTTTAAAACGTAATAGTAAAAAATGACGTAGATAAAGAAAATTCTTGATCGAAGTCTCTTGTTGGATAATCTTATCGAAAATTACTTAGAACTCATATAACAGTACAAGTTCCTTTTAGTATGACATTTGTTAATTTTTTCACATTTCTCGTACACGTAAGGTATTAATTCTGTATTTTCAAGTATTTAGCGAGTAATTAAGTCTTATAATTATGTGCTTCCTACAAAAGCCTTTTGGTATCTTATCATATGCGTTATCAAACTGAAAGATACTATGATGGCAAACCACTATTACTCATCTATATTTTTTATCATCACTATTACTCATCTATAGTTTTTACACACACCTAAAAGGCTACAGTAGATGTCGTATCCCATCCAGATTAATCAACCTTACTGTATATCAGAGTTGAGACCACGACTAAATTGGGATATTGCTATCGAATCGAAATCTATTGTTATCGCAAGTTTACTCCCGCTTAAGAACGATCAAGACCCACATACACAATAGATATTTCTTCTACCTGACAAAACACAGACTATTTTTGAATCTAGTGTTTAAACTTGTATGTATAAAAAGGGGACATCTGCCGTTCGAACCTATCAAAAACCACCAAATAATATGTAGAACAGAATATTACTTTATCAAAAAAAAAATATTATAAAATATTTTTGTAGTTATATATTCCGTTCTGAGAAGAAACAACTATTCTGATTTTCGGAAGCGGCAAAAAGGGATAATTTATAAGTTGTTAAATCCATAAATCGGAGCAATCCTAAATAAAGAAGAAACAGTAGATAGGAAATCAAGAAGAGAATATCAATAGCAAGATTAAATAATAAGTGGTGGTACGTAAATATAAGAAAAGAAGGAAAAACAATCATTTACAGTACAATCAATCCTAAA
Source organism: Diabrotica undecimpunctata (assembly GCF_040954645.1). Classification (NCBI taxonomy): domain Eukaryota; kingdom Metazoa; phylum Arthropoda; class Insecta; order Coleoptera; family Chrysomelidae; genus Diabrotica; species Diabrotica undecimpunctata. The sequence continues at coordinate 143,521,738 of NC_092809.1, forward strand.
GTGAACTGAATTCTGTAATGCTGGAGATGGACAGATTACAACAACAAAAAAAAAGTTCAGCACTATAAGAATGACCGTATGGAGAAGATCATCTAGACTCTAGACTATCAAGAGGAAGTAGAATTTAAAACGAACCGACAAAAGAAATTATCGAAGCTGAAAAGACAATTATACAGGAAACAAAGACAGCAGATGATATGGTACAAATGGAGAAGTGACTGCTAGGAGCAAGTTTGTATGCGAAATTCATGGAAAAATCCGTTTATATTTTTGATTTTATAATATATATTATTATATCTTCTGTTTATAACAATTGCTGGGTTCTGCGTAATTGAATTGAATGTTTTCAGCTTCCACTGTTCTGGAAGTTTCATCTCGCCTCACAATCGAATGTCATTGTATAGTTACAAAGCACCAATTAACCTAAAAATGAGTTCTTCAAGTTGTAATTATTGAATAACCCCTTTTATATTGTTAATGAAGACACATGTGGCTATAATTGAGGAAATATCAACGCTGAAGAGAATTACATGATTTGGTGAGAACTCATTGTGATGAGTAATGATAATACCTTTTATCATTATCCACCCTCAAAAGTCCACTGCTGAACATAGGACTCTTTCTCGTGTATTCAACCCCGTCTATTTTACGCCACTCTCATCCAATTGTTATTTTTTCTTCTTAAATCGTCAGCTGATTGTGTAGGTGGTCGGGCGTCGTACCTCTTGTCTTTCCTTGGTCTCCATTCCAATAACCTCTTTGTCCATCGCCCATCCGTCATTCTAGCTATGCGTCGAGCCCATCCCCATTTTAGTTGAGATAATACCTTTATGTTGAGGGTACTTGGGTATTGTCAACTATTTTATTGAAACAAAGGCTATTGGATCTCAGTCGCTTTTCGGGAAATTTATAGTTTCGAAAATTTCACATGTGTAGGACAGAAATGGAGTTGAAGTTTTTAAGTCGAAATATTTGTACATTCGACCTTAAAATTCTCGTGACCTATATAACATCATCGACAATTAAATCAGCATATGAAATTTCATAAAGAATATGTTGTCTATTTTTTTTACCAATCGGAATAAGATTGATTTTGATTCATAATATGATTTATTCTAAGGAAAAAAGTTGTAGACGAAAATAGTATGTATATTACATGTTTCTTTAAACTGAAAGAGAATAAGAACAAGATGTTCTAGATGTAACTTAGTATGGCGATTATTTCTACTGTTTTGAATCTTTAGGAAGAGGTTTACTCTCCGGACACTGGAACTCACTTAAAGCATGGGTGTATGTTACCTGAAGTAAAATTTAATTAAAATATTAAACATCAAATAATATTATCAACATCATGTAGAATCTTTGGTAACATAATATATTTTAAAGGGTTTTTACCCAAATATTTTGGTGGCTCAGGCATGGTAACCTGTATTTCAACCTGATGATGGAACTGTTGTTCCGAAAACGTTCGTGTTTTTAATGTAGCCCTTTTAAGGGTTTTTATAAAATATACCCATATACAAAGATTAACCTCTTTTTGTGATACGTGGTATACAGCCAGCTGCAGGAATTATTTTCCTTGTGGATTTTGTTTTGAATCTATATTATCTGTTTCAGAAGAAGTAGTACCTTTGGATTTGTTTATATTATCGATGATAGAAAAAGATATCGATGGTAGAAAAAGCATTCACCATTGAATTAATTTGTGAAGGTGGCTGCTGAAGCGATGGACACTGTTGTGAAGATGGATGAGTTAAATACCAATTAAAAATAACATTTCACTGTTATTTAATTGTTAAAATCACCTATTCTATTTAGCTATTACACATTACTTCAATGTTACTCGCTGAGAACCATGGTTGATTCTCTGGTAATCATTAACTTTTAATATAGGTAGAAACTTGAAATTCTTTAGCTTGTTTTTATATCAATAATATACACTTATAGAACAATTTCATCGTTTAGTTAAAACTTAAACACCCTGTATACAGATACTACGCGATCACTATCTACCTGCTGAAAAGTATCCCACGGTACGATTTTATATTAGTTCCGCCCACATGTATCTCATGTAGACGACACCCACCAGAAAGTAAATTAAAGGAGATTCCTAACGATTCAGGGTCTATAAATAGGGTAATATTTTGTACCTTAAGTACAAACAAGTGATGAAAAAATGTTTTTATTATATATTAAATGCATTTTTCATCCATTAACTAATACATTTTATAAATTTGTTTGATAGCTTCCTAATTATTTATTTTTTAACTTTTTTATTACCAATTTTATTAATTTGTCTCCTCATATTGATCGATTTTTAAAAACAGGCGAGAGATACAAAAAGTCTCTTCGACAATATTATAAAATTTCCTTCTTGATGATTTGATTCTAATAAGATTTCATATCCAATACTTATCATGTCATCGTTTCTCAACAATTTTCCACGCACTTATTTTTACTAGAAATATTTCTGTTAATTATATACGTAGGGTCATGAACTTACACCTCTCTCTCATCCTTCTCATGGTGAGCGATATTAATATTCGAAATTAGCCTTTTTGCTTCGTTTCGAGACTTACCAAATATTTCTTTATATTCTTCTATATTCGTCTTAAAGTTAAGTCTTCTATCAAAAAATTGGATATCAACATCGCAATTTTCACTTAATTTATGGCTGCTTCAAAAAGTTATATGGAGCTGAAGTTAAACCTTTCCCTCAGATTTAACAACCAAGAGCCATTTCGCCTTCTTCCTCTGTTGTTTTTACTTTTAATTTTAACTTCCATAATTAATTGTAGTAGTCTGTATATCGATCCACATGACATGTCCAAACTATTAAGGTCGTCGCGTTTGCGTTGCTTGCATAAAAAAATGCCTCTAATTTTTTGATCTCTGATTGTTTCGGCGTCCAGGCCTAAGCGCGGTTGAGTAAGTAGCATTGTAAAGACATCTTAGTGCAGTAATCTTACACTTAAGTCCATCTTCAGATTTTTATTGCAGAATCCTTTCTTCATATTGTTGTATTATTATTAATCAAATTTATTGTTTTTATTTATTATCAAAGGTTCTACACTTATAACACTTACAAGTTTATTTAAAGTCTTTCTTTGTACAATATTACTAATTTATTTCACACTAATAATTATATAATTTATCTACAATACGTGCGTTACATTTTAAAAACTCGACGCGATGTTCAAAACTAACTGTCCTCAACCAAATTCCCTCTTTAAATATAAAATGCCGTTACTCGAGAATTCCGGTGATTCCCTTCGAATAGACGAGAAGATCACTCCGGACTGGTCTTTCAGCTGAGCGGCGAATTTAGTAAAATTCGGTCGACGACCCTTGCTGAATGATCTCGAACGCCATGGAACTGGTTTTAGCGTAGGGGTCCCTTGGATATTGCCTACTAGAAAAATACTTATTAGAAAAACATGTTTACAGTTTTGAGTCATATTATGCGTCATTATTTATCGTAACAATATTATATCTACAAATTTGGCTCTAACGATTTTAATATGACTTTTCATTCTTAAATTTGCTCCCCATTATAAGATAATTATGTTCCCAAGTACTTGTACTCTTTTTGTTTGAATATTGTTCATATGTATTGTTTCGTTGTTTTGCGGATATTTTGTGGTAACCATGAATTTTGCCTTTCTTCCGTTTATTGTAATGCAATATTTGTGACAGTTTTCGTTTAGTCGTTGTAAAGTCAAAGTAAATATGATCGTGTCATCCACATACGTCAAGTTGCTAATAATTTCTCTATTTATAATCATGTCATATTTACAATCTTCTAGAATCTCTTTGAAGATGGCTTTACTGTATATGTTAAATATAAGATAAAATACAATACCTCTGTCTTATCTCCCCCCCCCCTGCCCCTAAGAATATCTAAGATTAAACTATCTTCTGACAGTTCATTTTCGATTTTTATTTTGATTTTCTGATTCCAGATATTTTAGTTTTTATAAACCCTGTTATGGATTATTATGCTTCATAGGAATGTTTATGAATGTCGATAATAACCATTCTTTTGGTGTGGTGCCTGTGCTATAAATATTATCGTACTGATCTACCAAAATGTCTACCATTTTCTCATCGACAAGTTTAGGAAATTCAATTGGGATGTCATCTGGGCCCGTTACTTTCCTTACTTTTGTTTGTTTTAGTGCATATTCTACGTCTTGTCCTATAATTTTTGGACCTTTTTCTTCCGATCGCTCATCTACTACTAATTGCCTCTCATCTGTGAAGAATCCTTTGACATAATCCGATCATCGATTTAGTTGATGTTTTGTCCCTGTGAGAATTTTAATATTATACATTTGATTCGAGTCTCATTGTCATTTCATTTCCTTCACTTTTCGATGAACATTAAAGCTGTCATATTTCTTTTCGTATTCCTTAATTTCCAGACGTTGCTCATTTAGCTAACTTTCTTTCGCTGCTTTTATTTCTTTTCTAATCCTTCAATTTAAGAGCTTATACTGTTACTGATATAACTAGTTACGGTAATATTGCAGAAGAAGTACCACAACAAAGCTTAAAAGCAAGTAAAGCGGCGGTATCTCTTAATGACACAATCTGGAAGAACAAACGCCTAAGACAAGACACAAAAACAAGAATCTATAAAGCAGCAATTAGACCTATATTAACATACACGGCGTAAACAAGACCCGACACATCTAAAACGAGACGACAACTAGAAACAACGGACATGAAAATACTCCGACGAATATCAGGGAAAAGTCTGTTGGATAGGAAGAGAAGCGAAAACATAAGAAGAGCATGCAATATAGAAGACATAAATGGATGGGTGACAAAACGGAAACAGGAGTGGAACGAACACATTAGTAGAATGGCAGAGGATAGCATAGTACGAATAGCATAAGATAAGTCACCAATTGGACGAAGAAGTATTGGCAGACCAAGAAAAAGATGGTAATTTAAACAATTTAGGAGGCTAATATTGAAGAAGAAACATGCTTTAAAGTCTACGTAAAAGAAGAAAGAAGAGGAAGAAAATAGTGTCCACTTATACTGTCCACTATTGTTTTTATATCTACTTTCGATCATGAGGTCTAATATTTCATCAGTCATCCAGATTTGATTTCATTGACTTTTGGCTCTTGGCCACTCCCCAGCTACAGGTCAAATTTCACGCCAAACGATCCCATCCGAAAAAATTGGAAGCCAAATGCTTGAGTGACTGTACTCTTTTTGTGCATTCACTTAAATCATCAAATTAAAGAAAATTCATCCTTTTTTGCTAGCTGTGTGTTAAGCAATGTAAATAAAGTCAACCAATGATTTTAATAACTTCAACAAACTAGTAGTAGAGTAATGCAAATCTTGTGTATGTACGCTAAGGCTTGCTAAGCCGCTAATGTCCTACAATGTCAAAAAAAACAGTAAAGTTATTATTGTTCTGAAGCTATTTTCTTGTGGCATTTTAAAGTAATTACTATTTAAATGGGAATAAGCCACAATTAAAGGTTAAAGTAAGTTTATTGACGTTTCAATGTTGAAACGTCAATAAACGTACTTTAACCTTTAATTGTGGCTTATTCCCATTTAAATAGTAATTACAGTAAGTTATTGATAGCGTCAAAAGGGAAATAATATCAATTCAATTAAATTTGTATTTCTTCGTGCATTACTTCACATTTCCACACTTTCAAAACCCAATTTAACTTCAAATACAAATTGTTTCAATCGCAATTTGTTCCGATTGAATATAAAGTCGTATCGTCGGGCATTTGATCAAATCTTAAAAAGCACGTTAGTCGAAGAAATGGTTTTAATCTCGTAAAAGAATAATCCGGTGTGAGAATCGTGAGTAAGAAACCAACAGAAAAACGGATTTTAATCAAAGACTTCAATTTTCAGTGACATTTTTCTTTGTTTCCAAGCCGAGACCCAAATTGGATTTTTTATGGGTTTGTAATTGTGTACGGCTCGCAGATACTTCATCGAGGTTTATGTCCGCAATCACGACTGACTTTTTGCCACTTTATTACAAACGCAACAATTTATCTAAAAGTGGAGCGCGTTGAAACTTTAAACAAAATTTACAAAAGAAAAAATAAACACTTGAATATACTTATTTTGAATATTATATTAATCTAAAAGTTGGTGAATTAGATATCTACCGTTTTCTTTTATTCAGTATTTTATTTACATAATTTATCTTTTAATATTAACTTCCTCTAGCTATTTCCCTGATGCATCTCGGTTGACTCAGACTCTGTTGTGGAATTTTGCGGTTTGTTAGCCCAACTGATTCTCCATGTTTCACTTTCCAAAAAAATACAGATGATACTTTTTTAAATTTATTGGATAACTTAACAATCACAATTGACCCAGGTTGGATTAAATTATTGTAAACAAAGTTGAGTTCTACATTACGACGTGTCAGCAATAATAATTGATTTCCACTGTCTATTTACATTTCGCTTTAAATAGATGAATGGTATTGTTTACACAAGGTCACTTATACGTAAATATGCACTATATCTTTCACTGTTATGCCCACGTTGGGCGCCATTTTGTAACGTAAGCAAACTATTTAAAAATAATCTAGGTCCTTTTGCTCGTGTCGGGAAGAGTTTTGGTGTGGTCAGGATATTCCACAAAAGGCACTTAGATAACATAACTAAAATGACATCGGGTCAATAAACATAGTTCTGGAAACTATTAGGGTTCCCCGTAAAGGGTCTAAAATAAATATTTATTTGAAATATAAAAGAGACAAGGAATTTTTCGGCTTACCTTGTCAAGAGACCACTCAAAAAAATAATTACTATTTAAATGGGAATAAGCCACAATTAAAGGTTAAAGTACGTTTATTGACGTTTCAATTTCCACTTCGGAAATCCTTTTCCGATTTGAACTAAATTCAAATCAAACACATGTAAAACTAATTTAACGTGATTCTTTAAAATCGTTCTGAAGCTTGTGGCATCTTAATGCAATTACTACTTTTAATGGGAATAGCCACAATTTAAGTTTAAAATAAGTTTATTTTTGACGTTTCGATTTCCACTTCGGAAATCGTTCCCAAAATACAAAACATAAATAAAACAAATTTTGTTTTTGTTACTTGGTGAAAAATGCTTCTAATACTTTAATTTAATCTGACTTATGCATATTGACAATTCAGACATATGTTATACATTTTAAAGTAAACACTTTAAAATGATATTGCCAATATTGCTGAGTTTCGTCCCTGCGACGAGTTTATTGTAAGATAGTTCATTCGATTACATGAAATCAACTTAAGCTTGACCTCCGTGTGTCATAGGTCACAGTATTCATACATTTTTTGTCAGCTTTTTCTAATATGATTATACCATCTAGTCATTAGTCGACCTTGTGTTCTTTTTTCTACCTACTGCTACCATTGAGTTGCTTTCTTAGCTTATCTTTTTTTTACATCTTTAAAGAGAAGAAGAAAAATCTGCATACAGATACCTGTGACTCACACAGGTAGTGTTGGGTTCCTAATACCCTAACGAAGTTGTGCCAGGACGAGATGCCCGAGGGAGTTAGACCTTTGACACCTCGTCCCGTCACCACTCCGAGACGGTCGGCGTCCTACTAAAAACCTCTCCTCTGTCACTCCAGATATCAGGATGGAAAGGCTGGTTAAGGTAAAACATCTCTCCTGATGCCCTGCTATCACCCGATTCCCATTCTTTCTCCCGCACATTCATCGGGAAAACCACACCCACACGAACCACCAAAGACTTTCAGCCCATTGCCTTAGCCAGGCTGCCATCTCTCTCGCGTCTTCTTTTTCTCATTCACTCCTATTTCCGCCTGCGACAGTCCGAACCCCACCGAGATGCTACTCGCTGGTTTTAAAATTTTGTTGCGAGCTCCCTCTCCTCTCGTTCTTTTGAAGAGAGCAGCTCCCTGATAAATTTGTGGATCTGTGTCCACCACCATTCTTCCCTCATCATTTTCTCTACCATTTCTCTTACGGAATCAAACATTCTGCGGTTACACTCTCTTTGAAACTTCTCTCTTTCATCGGCCCAATGCTCACACTCCAAAATGGTGTGTGTCACAGTATCCGAGAGACCACAGTAAAGGCACTGATCGGACTGAGCCCTCCTAAACCTGAAAAGGTAGCTGCTGAAGCCATGGTCTGTGAGCATTTGCGTCAGATAATAATCCAGCTACCTATGCCCATAGTCGACCCAGCTTTGAAGGTTCGGGATTAGTGACTTCGTCCACTCCGCCAGACCACGTGTTGCCTCCCACTCTTACTGCCACTGACCGATTGAAACCTATTGAAATCTTTCAGCTAAACTAATTCTTAGTTCATCTAATATTGTCCTTTCCTTCTACATGTACGACCCGTCTCCATTTTGTTTTTCATTATTATTATACTAAAACCTTCCGTTTTGGTTCCTTTCTGATCCAACTTATACATTCCTTATATTTTCGGGCAATTAGAAAATTCAGTAACATATACGGTGTTTAATAAGGAAATAATAACTTTGGGATACAGCATTGGACATCTTATGTATACATCAAAATCATTAGACAATGTAGTCTTTATTGATTCATCTTGTATAAACAGTTCATATTATTTAGGATAACTAAAGATGAAATTCTTTCAAAATTAAACATTAACTTCATAAATTTAAAAAAGTCGAAGTTCTTACTAAACTCTTTATGTTTTTTAACTATTAAAAACATTGTAACAAGTTCCGTTGTCTCTTTTACTTTAAACTTAAAAAGTCACGTCTTCCAAGATTACTTTTTCGACCAAAATGAAAATAACAGTCCCTCGAGAAAACCCAAAAGTTCCGCCGTTGTAGTATCCCTAGGCGGCAATGTATTAATAATTACATATATGTCGGTATATTGTACGTGAGAGATAACTAAAATTTGTATGTACAGAGGGAGCACTCGCAGCCCTTTTACCCTTAAATACAATTTGTTGTTGACCCAAACAAAGTCAAGACAATTAGTCTGCGGAATATAATAGAGTTACTACAATACATTAATTCGTTTGCGCTTCTGAAGGCAATTAAGAACTTTCAACAGGTGTCGGCCAAAGAAAGTTAACAATGCTGTGAAATTTTTACATGGATTTTGCATCTTATTCAATTTGTTTTGTAATGTTTTAATTTTGAACTTTTTCGACTTGCAAAAAGTTCGTTAAATGGACGGAGTAATAACGAAAATGTATTTTTCATTGATATTCCTTATGGACTGATTCGACTTTTAATGGATCAAGCACATGGTAATCAAATAGTGATAAGTCCTAACTTTAAAGCAAATGTCTTAACCCTTTCGATACTGTTATCGTAAAAGTACGATTTTCATTTTCAGCTTTGATGAGCGAGCGCCGTACTATTACGCAAATTAATCTCCATCGTTCAAATTCTGTCACATTCAGATTCTGTACATTTTTAAGTATTTACATCTTTGAAGAGCTATAATCGTAATAGTACGTTCTACATTGTCCATCTTGCTTACTAGTATCGTTCATGTACATTACGATCCACAAATACACCATACAGATGCCGTACATACGCGGCAGCACATCACCCATCCCAGCGCCGTACTTTCTGAATACCGTTTTTTTGAAGTTTTACGAAAACAAATTCCATTACTTCGATAAAACGAATATAAACAAACTGCCGACAAACGAGAAATGATTCAACCACTTCAATATAAAGAATGTAAACTACTGAGTGGCCGTCTCGATCGCGAAGTGCACAATTTTCCCGGCGCAGTATATGAGCAACGCGTAACCGATACTTGGACCGTAGCGAAAGGGTTAAACTTCTTACTTTGTTCGTCGAAACATATCTTGAACTGTATGAACCACAGGGAGTCTAGTATTGTAATGAAGAGGAATGAAATAATTTGTAGGCTTTTGTTTTGTAAGGATCCAAGAGGTTTTTCTCAATATGGTGTCGTTGTGTGCCCGTGTGTGCAATAACTATTGACGGTAAAGTCTTGCAATCTGGTACATAGGTTCCTCTTGTTCCAGTGAAAAACCCTGTTGAATTTGGGGTAAGTGGGTCAAAGGTCACCAAAGTTACATGAAGTTCCTTTCGTACGTATTATATGGACGAGTGTAGAGAAAAGCAATTTTATACTAAATAGGTTATCTCTTATTCGAAGACCTTTTATAAAACAAATTATGTTGTGTTTTTCATTGATTATGATAGTTATTTCTTTCTTGAAATATTCATCGAAGAGTTTCATGATCTTCGACTGCACGTGATCTGGACCAAAAGCGTTTCCATATTTTAGAGAACATATTACTGCCTCAAATTTATTTAAAAGAATATCCGTCTCTGTTTTATTATTCAATATTTATGGTTCTACTTTTAGGTCTTAAAACATTCTTTTACGCGATTTTTATGTGAATATTGTACGTTTGATGTGTAGAATTGATTTTCCTTGGCTATTTTCCATTTTTTCTACTGATTTCTTCGTTTATTTTCTTACCAAATATATAAACCAAATGTATTTCTTTTATACTGTGGGTTTTAACCGTTCCATGTTTTTGATAGCGTTTTCCTCAAATATTGCAATGCTTTCTGTCGATGTCAGAAATTTGTTCACTTTCGTTCCCAAACAAGAAACAATTCGTCTGGTAAATAAATATATGAATTCTCCCCTCCCATTGTTTCTGTGTATCTCAAGATTTATCCACTTATATTATATCCACAAGAGAATTCATTTATATTATAAAAAATCCTGAAATTTTACACTGGTTCCGATCTTTCTTGTAACTATGATATATACCAGTATTTTGGGGCTAACCTACTTCCCCATTACCTGAAAGTTTGCATAAATTATCCTTATCGAAAAACTGGTAAAACTACCAGAATTACCAAGCTCCTATCGTGCCGTAAGTGTTTTACCACTATTGGCCAAAATATTTGAAAAAATGTATTTTAAAAAGACTTTCGACTAGATTTCTTCTATACAACAGTGTTTAAAGTAGGACGTATTGAAATTAGCTGGTTAATTAATTAAAATAGCAAACGATAAAATAAAAGATATACATATATGAGTTTGCTAGTTTTACAGAGAGGAATTTAAAAATTTGAAAGTAACTCTTAAATAAGAGACTATATAATTAAATAGGATCATATATTATGGTAAACATATTAAGAATATTAAAAGCAAAATATTTAGGTAAATGCTAAATAGTCTTCCAAACATATAATCCAAGCATAGAATCGTATAGAAAAGTATGCACTGCAGTATTTTTGGGCGTAAAAAAACCTAAAAAATCTCCAATACCTACCAATTACTACCTATAATAGTATACTACCTATTATAGTACTACCTATTATAGTCTTCAATTCACACCTCAGTAATCGTTTTTTTTTTTCAAACTAAGTATAATCTGAAAACACCCATGGAACATCCACCCATCGCCCAATCAAATCTGGTGTACCACAGGATAGTGTGTTTAACCTATTCTTATATCTAAAAAATACTCCGTAAGATACTCCAAACATTTACTTATTGCTATTGTAATTTGAGCAGAATTATCCCATACTTCATTTCCTGTTTATAACTATCAGTTAGCTGTTGTTCCTCTTGTCAGACGCACTATTTTTCGCCATTTTCAGTGAACGGTTCAAGATGTTTTCTTTTAGATATTATGCCATCATTTTTTATATATTCTATACTCCATGAAATGTTATTCATAGACTTCAAACAGGCATTTGATTCAATTAAAAGGAACGGATTAATGATAGCACTTAAAAAATTAAAAATTCCACATAAACTCAGAAAATTAATAGAAATGACAATGAGAACTACAAAAATAAGCATAAAGACACAAAGAGGAGAGACAGAGGAATTCATTATAAATAAAGGGATGAAACAAGGAGAAGCCTTATCAACAACGCTATTTAATCTAGCATTAGAATATGTACTACGAAATATAAATAAAGGAAATCTCAGAACAAGAGGTGGTCAAATAATTGCATATGCAGACGATATTGCTATTATTGCAAAGAACAGAAAAATAATGAAAGAAATGCTAGAAGAAATAAGAGAGAAAGGGGAGGTAATGGGGCTAAGATTAAATCAAGAAAAGACAAAAATATTAAGATTAGGGAAAAAACCAATGAAAGAAATAATCAAAATAGGAAGTTCTGAGTTTGAAGAAGTAGAATACTTCAAATACCTAGGAGTTACAATAAGTAAATCCGGAGAAAGGAAATCCGAAATAAAAGAAAAAATATTAGCAGCGAATAAAGCTTATTTTGCAAACAAAACATTACTTAAAAGCAAAACACTGACTAAAAAAAGTAAGATGGACATTTATAACACCATAATTAGGCCAATATTATTATATGCAGGAGAAACAATGACGATGGTTAAAAAAGATGAAGAAGACTTAAGAATAGCAGAGAGAAAGATTATGAGAACCATACTAGGACCAATCAGAACAGAGCAAAATGAATATAGAAGCAGAACAAATGCAGAAATTAAGGAAGAACTTAAGGAAGACATCGTAACTAAAATAAAGCAATGCAGAGTTAGATGGTTAGGTCACATTTGGCGAGCAGGCGATGAGGCAGTGACATACGCAATGATAGAATGGAATCCAGGAGGAAAAAAGAGAAGGGGAAGACCGAGATCAAAGTGGCTGCAAGAAGTTGAAGAAGACCTCCAAAGGGCAGGAGTCAGAGAATGGAGAGGAAGAACTAGAGACAGGAAAAAATGGAGAGATATTGTCAAGAAGATAAGATAAACAAAAAAGACTGATCCACTTAAGAAATCGGATCTAGAAAGCATTTGCGGTTTAACCCCACACTGGGGTGTATAGCCATTATATATATATATATATATATATATATATACTCCATGAAGAGAAAATCTTCTTGTAGTGTCTAACCATTTCGGATGTTGTCGACCATCTTGGCCATCGGTATTTTGCACACTGCCGTTCTAAAAAGATTTGTGGTTGTTGTGTTGAACCACATACGTAGATTTTTCAGACAGGAAATCCTTCACCTTTCTGGGCTCCGTTTCTCTCTACTTTTCCCTGTAAAATTATTTGCAACAATCTATATCTTTCGCTGTTTCTAATGATGTGACCGAGGTATTCGATTTTGGCTGCTTTTATTGCGGTTAACAGCTCTATTGGCCATAATAGCTGTAGTAGAAATGTTATCAGGGACTTGTAATGCAGTTGTTTCCCATTGCCTTCTGCATTCTGATGCCGTTGATCACTTTCTTGGTTCTTCCCTTTTCGAGACCAATTTCTCAATCTCAGGACAACAGAGCGCCTTCCACCTACCAGCTCATCCGCCCGAAGCCGTTGTCCAGTAAATGGTGGATTGCTTATTCCGGCAAACACTCGGACGTCAAAGCCTTGTTAGTTATCTAGCAGCATGTACCAGATGGCCATGATCTAGCAGATCATCATTCGGGCACGTGAGGTTGATTTGAGTAGGAGAGGCTATATATTGCGCATCTCTATCCCATGACATCCCTAAGAGAGAAAATAAGTCCACATATCCTTAAGATAAGCCTCTTACTTGGGAAAAACAGTCACATTGGTTTTTCGAGTCATGAATATTTTTATGAAGTGCATTATTTGTTCCCTCAAATTTTGGAACTGACTTGGACGAGTAACAAACTCAGCGCTTACAGCCTACTATAGACGCCTAATATTCGGATTAAGAATACAACCTCCTATTATACCTGTTGCTCTCTCAAAGTTAATTCCTAATTGACTTTTTTTCTTATGTGAATAACGATTCATGAAATGTGTAATAGGTGAAACAAATCATGAACTGTCTTCGAACTTATTACTGGTGAGATTTTAAAGCAGTTGCAGTTTTAAATAAGAGTAACATAAGGTTTTGTCCGTTTAAAAGATTATTGTCTTTTGATTATTGAATCATTATAATAATTAAATTTAAAATATATATATTTGTAAATGTGATATTTACCACATATTTTTTACAGTTAAAACTTCACTCTTTTGTAATAAATTAAATTAGGAATTACGTACTTTCATGATGTTTTAACTAATCCTTTTTGGATAATTTTAAAATATAAATAAACCAATTACAAAAAAGAAGTTTTTATACTTCCTTCCAATCTTTAATAGAAATGTTTACATGTTCATATTCCATTTTTATTGTATATTTTGAACCGCAATCGCCGAAATCAAGATCATTGACCGTCGTTCTAAAAATACAACTCCCTTCTTTTCATTTTTAATTATTCCTCTTGAAGTAAGCGACAGATTTACACTGTTGATATTTTCCTTAATTTAACCCCTTAATATCTCATTTACCGCAAGAATAGAATGCTCGAGCACAAGAAGTTTGTTGTTTTGTCTCTCGTTTTATTTTGTCGCTTCCTGGGTATTTTTAGATGGCTCTAAATTTAGGTCCGTCTGGCAAATACGCAGGAATCTATCTCACGTACAAATTTATTTGGGAAGTTCTTTATAGATAAAGAATGAAAAATGTGATCAGTTATATGCTTCTTCCACTTATGATTAACGCCCAAGTCTTTCTTTAGATTTATTGAAAACAATGATGTCAGAAATGATGCGTTGCGAGAACAGTCCAATTATACGATAAATGTCCCACTGTGGTTTAATTACAACGAGTTGTTGAAAAAAAAATGTAATTAAAGCATACCTTGAAATAAGCCTTCCTCCTTATTTTGGGAGTACACAATGAAGATTATCATATTAATTTCTTGATATATTTGTTTCAAATATGATCCAAAGATGATACACCAAAAAAGAAACATAATTATTTTCACATTAAAATTTTATTTAAACAAAACACAAAATTACAAAAATTGTTGAAAATTTTTTCTATTCGTCTAAACACACGCTAACTCTGTTCTGCAATAAACAAAACACTTTTTGTAACAATTTTCGAGTATTTTTATGTCGTAAATTGGTGATGAATAAACGAAACTGTTCATAAACGGTCATACAAAAACATTACATATGTTTAAATCATAATTAAATAGTTAGTTGGAGATGGAATTTAAGTGCTTCTGATTTTTATTCTGTCACCAGAAAAGATATTAAATCGATTCCCTGGTTGTATGTTGTTAAAAAGCAAGACCAATCCATATCAATATGATTCAAATGTATGCACCTTCAACAGAAGAAACAGAAGAAGAGGTAGAAGAACAATACCAAAGTATTAATCAAGTCGTGAAAAGGTTGAAAAAGCAAGACCTAACAATTGTCATGGGTGACTTCAACGACAAAGTTGGGGCCAGTAAAACATCATCTGCAGTTGAACCATTTGGACTAGGAAACCGGAACGATCGGGGAGATACATTGGAGATTTTTGCGGAAGCAAATTAATAAGTTATTCAATAATGAACACCTGGTTTAAGCTACACCCAAGGAAATTGCACACCTGGAAATCTCCACAGGATTGTGTGAGAAGGATTGTAAGAAATCAAATTGATTACATACTAGTAAATAAGAGGTATATGAACAGCTGTACATCTGTCAAAACATATCTAGGGGCAGACATAAACTCTGATGATGTACCAGTTATAGGTAATTTCAAAGTCAGAATGAAGAAGGTTACAAGTAAGTCGATGGAGAAGTATGATGTTAGAAAACTGAAAGAATCCAATGTTCGACTGAAGGTGAGTAAAAACCTCAATATAAAGGTGTTAAAATGCAAAAATGCAGGATATATAGAGGAAAGTCTGACCATCATACAAGAAACAATGAGAGAAATAAAAGAACAACACCCGAAGAAAGATACAGAGAAACGGAAATCGTGGATTACCGATGAAATACTTGAACTTATGGATCAGAGAAAAAAAACAAAGAAAATCTCCAAGAATATAAGAGAATACATATCATCGTCAGAAGAAAGATAAGAGAAGCCAAAGAGAAACAAAAACAGAACAATGTCAAAAAATAGAGGAGTATCAGAGTCGATATAATAACTTTAATGTCCATCGAAAGGTGAAGGAAATAGCTGGAAGGTTCCGAAAATACAACAGTGATAAAACAACAAATGATGAAGGCAATCTTGCCATAACCAAAGAACATAAAAAAAAGAAAATATGGGAAGATTACTTGGAAAACGAAATAATGGCAGCCGTCAGACAAATGAAGGATGGAAAGGCACCGAAACTTGATGAAATTCCTGCAGAACTGCTGAAGCTATTAGATGCAGAACAAATAAAAATAAACGAAATATTTATTGAAATATACAAAGCAGGAAAAATATCAGTAGAGTGGCTCAAATCGGAGTTCGTACCATTGCTCAAAAAACCAGGAGCAAAAGTTTGTGAAGACTATAGGACCATAAGCCTAATAAGCCATCTGCTGAAGCTGTTTTTAAAAGTCATCCACAAAAGAATTTACCAGAAATGCGAGGAACAAATTGCGCCCAATCAGTTTGGATTTGTGAACGCCTTTGGTACGAGGAAAGTTTTATTTGGCATGCAGGTATTGTTTCAGATATGTAGAGATGTCAGCTGTGATGTTTTTGCATGCCTGATTGACTACAAGAAGGCTTTCGATAGATTCAGGCATGAACAAATGATGGAAGTGCTGAAGAGGACAAGGATTGACGGAAGAGACCTAAAAACAATAGCTAATCTGTCTTGGAATCAATCAGCGGTGCTCCGAATAGATGGAGAATGTACAGTTCAGGTCACAATCTTAAGGGGGGTGAGACAGGGGTGCATAATTTTACTACTGATATTCAATCTGTACTCGGAGCACATTTTTGAAGAGGCTCTAAAAGATATTGATAAAGGCATCTCAATAAATGGAGTCAAGCTCAATAACCTGCATGGACTGGATATAAACACCAGCAAAACCAAGCCAATGATTATCAGCAAGGAAAACATAACTGGAGGAAATCTGTATGTGAACCAAATGAGAATTGAACGTTTCGCAAAGTACAACTACTTGGGAACTATAATCAATGAGTCGTGGGACAATACCCAAGAGATTAAATGTCGCATCGGACAGCCAAAAAGTGCAGTTTTGACTATGAGCTTTGTATTCAAGAGCCATGACCTTACCTTAGAAACAAAAATAAGGCTCCTGAAATGTTACGTGTACTCAGTGCTTCTGTACGGAGTAGAAACGTGGACATTGAAGGCGAAAACTCTATCAAAACTTCAGACTTTTGAGCTATGGTTATACAGAAGGATCCTGAAACTACCATGGACAGACAAAGTCACCAATGAAGAAGTACTGCGGAGGATGAACACAACCGCGGATTTGATCAACATCGCGAAGGGCCGTAAGCTGCAGTACGTGAGACATATAATGAGAAATCAAGGCAGATATGAGCTACTCCAATACAGTTTGCAAGGTAAAATTAAAGGAAAAAGGACCCTAGAACGAAGAAGAATATCCTGGCTTGCTAACCTGAGAGCATGGTATAGAAAGACCTCAACACAGTTTTTTCGTATAGCCACCAACAAAGACAGGCACCCTAAGAAGAAGAATGTTGTTAAATCATAATTAGTAATGACCAAATTGATTTATGAATGAATTAAGTAAGTATATCATCGTGATATCCTGAAGCAGGGAAAGTACCTTCAAAAAAATTGTACCAGTTTAATTTTACATGTATAATACATGTGTTGAGTACCATTTTCACTGAATTTTCGCCAAAATATTTGGTGAAATAGAGGCCTAACCAAGCTTTACATTTACAATCGCATACTAAACACTTTGCCAGAAGATTTAGAACTTAAAGAGGTCCATGAAGCGAGCACGTCTGTAAAGTTTACTGTGGGAAAGAATCAGAAACGACAAGGTTAGATTCAGAACTAAAGTCACAGAAGTAGTAAAAGAAGCGATAAAAAAAAATTGCGTTGACAGGGCACGTAGCAAGGCGATCTGAAAATAGAATGACATGCAGAATAACAGAGTGGAGACAATCGAAAAGAGCTAGTGTAGGTCTAGAAAAGATACGTAGATAAACTCCGGACTACAAGAGAAAAAGAATTGGTGTAATTGATCACGAAATTGTCACGAAATGTGAAAATGAAAGAATGCAGAACAAAATGGAAACAGCTTATGAACAGAATGGATGAAAATCGTCTTCTTGTTCTTCGAGTGCCTTCTATATCTTTTGAGCCCAAGTCTATTAAATCTCATATGACCCTATGCCAGAAGCACTGTTGGCTAGAAATTGACTAATTAAACAAATAATAAATTACAAGCTGAAAGGAAAAAGAACAGTAGGACGCCCCCTCAGAAGATGGAGTAAAGTTGTACATCTTTTTTTATTTTAATTATTTCTTTTTATATTTTCGTAAATATAATTCCCTCACATACTAATACGCTGTCGAGTCCACGCGTTTCCAATTTTTAAAATGATTTGAGAATACATGACATTTTGAAATCTCTTTACGGTTTTTCGGATATCAAAACATAACATATTTCTATTGAGAGTAAGATCTATTGAAACCTGCAACACTTAGACAAACTAAACATTCTAACTGCTGACCCTAAATTGGTCACACTACTTTCTTTTTAAAAACCCTTTCGCTACAAAAATAACACATCTAAATAAGGAGGAAGTTGCGTAAGTCATACAATCTTCTAATTTTAGGAATTGGAAAAAATTGGACATATGTCGTAGTATTTCAAGGGTAGCTATGAATCTCCAGAAGGAAAAAAAAGTTACTTAGGGTATGGTGCTTCAGGGTTAAAGAACTATCTCCTCTCCCAATTTTTTTGTTCGATTTTGTCCAGTAATATCACTACAGAAATATATAGTTTTTCTATTTAGAGATATCTAGCTATAGTCTAGGCGGGATCTGTTTTGGATTGGACATTTTCCATAGGAAGCTATTTTTTTGCTGTAATCCCTTCAGGATGTGCCCAATATCGATAATCACGATATGCGCCAGTCGCAAACCCTGTGCTAAATTTTTTATTTAAAAAAATCTGAAAACAATTGAAAATTTCTCATTTTTTTGCTCGTATTTTCGTTTATAATTCGGAAAATATTGATCCTAGAGAAAAAATTATAAGAAGTTAAAAGTTTCGTTATTCAATTTTACACAATATTTCGTTAGCTAGAAATTGAAAATTTAATGTTTATTTTTTAAATGTTTTTTAAATGTTTTCGACTTTCTAAACTTGACTTACAAGCTCCATATTCCGCCTAGAAAAACCTTTTAATATGTTTAAAACGTGTGCTAAATTTTGTTAAGATCGGTCGGATAGGTTTTTGCATAATAATTTTGCAATCCAGCCTACTGGAAAAAAATCGCAAATTTTCAAATTTATAGTAGGCCCTAGATAAGGCCCTCAGATAGTTGCAAATTTTTTTACACATAAAGGAAGGCTCAAACTTTCAAACGCTTTTTGTAAAATTCAAATCGGTTCACTGGGAGAGCCTAAAATTTTTTTTAAAGTTTTAAACATTTTTTATATATATTAGGCTTATAAACAAATTGAATTACTTTACGAGCTTTAAACATATCAATTTCAAAATTTATACACTTAAAGAACATGAAAAGACGCTTCTTTAAAAAAAAAAGATACATTCGGCTTACTGGTTGCCGAGATATTGAAGGTCAAAGTTGGCATACATTTGCCGTGTAACCATAAGTGATAGAGGGCTCGTTTTTAAACAAGTACCCTCGTCTTGTCAAGTACTTTTTATATGAAAAGTTTTACGTAATGCGTTTCATGCCAACATTCATAAAAAAGACAAATAAAAAACTGTTTTCGCGTAAACTGTCGCTCGGAATGCATGAGTGGTGGTGGTGGGGGACATTCACTCGAAATGTGAATCGGCGAGTTCAAAATCATAGCGCGCACTAAAAATTGCATTATCTTGGCTTCTTGTTAACCAATTTTGCTCTTTTTTTTTGAATCGATGTCTCGGACGACAAGGATTTCAAATATCATATTTTCAAATAACATTTTTAATTGCAAATTGGGAAATTTGCAATAAACAATTGTATGTTAAACAAGTAATTGCATTTTTTCTTCATGCATTTTTTTTTGAGCTTGCAATTTATACATTGAAGTAAATTGTTACTTTTAGTAAACACATATGTATTTATAAATTGTTAATAAATAATTTAAATTATTAAAACAAAGGCGAACGAAAAAAAAAAATAAAAAATAAAAAAATTTTTTTTTCATAAATAAACTTTATTTTGACTCAATCTTCAATAATTTTTTTTAAAGTCTTTTTCTTTTTTTGGAAGGATATGTTTAAAGCTCGTAAAGTTATTCAATTTGTTTATAAGTCTAAAAAATGTTTAAAACTTTAAAAAAATTTCTAGGCTCTCCTAGTGAACCGATTTGAATTTTATAAAAAGCGTTTGAAAGTTTAAGCCTTCCTTTATATGTAAAAAAAATTGCAACTATCTGAGTGCCCTATTTAGGGCCTACTATAAATTTTTTTAAATTTGCGATTTTTTCCAGTTTGCTGGATTACAAAATTATTATGCAAAATCTATCCGACAGATCTTAACAAATTTTAGCACACGTTTTAAACATATTAAAAAGTTTTTCTAGGCGGAATATGGGGCTTGTAAGTCAAGTTTAGAAAGTCGAAAACATTTAAAGGATTAACTTTATTTTTTTGTACTTTTTTTTCCAATTATTGCTATTTTTTCAACAATAAACATTAAATTTTCAATTTCTAGCTAACGAAATATTGTGTAAAATTGAATAACGAAACTTTTAACTTCTTATAATTTTTTCTCTAGGATCAATATTTTCCGAATTATAAACGAAAATAGGAGCAAAAAAATGAGAAATTTTCAATTGTTTTCAGATTTTGTTAAATAAAAAATTTAGCACAGGGTTTGCGACTGGCGCATATCGTGATTATCGATATTGGGCACATCCTGAAGAGATTTCGGCAAAAAAATAGCTTCCTATGAAAAATGTCCATTATGGTCTGAATTTCTACAGATCCCGCCTAGTCTACTATACTAATATCCGACCCCTCACTAAGATAAATACATTTTTATTCTTAGTAATACTAATACAGTTGAATTAGTTATCAGTTTACTAGAGTCAGTGAATTTTCAACGAGCAGACAGGCGACAAATTACCTCTAACTGTAAGTCATCTAATTTTACACCTGTAAATTTCAAAAAAGGAATAATCATTGCTATAATGTTGATGGCGAAACAAGCAGCAAATCACTGTAATGAAGAAGAACAATGAGAGGAGGATATAAGATCAAACTATGACAGACGGAAAACTTATAAGAAATTAACAAATGCATTTAGATCCATCAGAATTATGCTAAATACTAAGCTGTATGGACATTGTCCTGCACTACTACATAAAAAAGTACAAAGTTCCATAGTTATTGATTCCAATTTACTGAATGTACTTATTTAATCATAAAACTCCTCAGATTCCAACCATATGTTGCACATCACAAAAATAATAAGCTCTTCTCGAGGGAAATTTTTACCCTTCGCTACCAGACGCACGCCCATATTCGTATATAATTATTAATAAACGACCATCCGGGGAAAGGGCTCGATGTAGGCCGCAAATTTCCCCGATATGTTCACTATTCGCGCCCAACTTGACCTGTATCATGTCATAATTTAGTGAAATGTCCCCCACGAGGAAAATGTTTCATTTGCCGAAGCACGGTTGTTATACGGTTGACAGCAGCAGCTACGCCGCCTCCCTGAGGGGCCTGTTAACGCAACCCCCGAGCAACGTCGGCCTATGATTAACTCAAAAAAATTCAATACGTTGAAACCGTTCCAGCGAAAAAAAAACACCGCAAGAGTGAGAGGTTTTATTGAATTTTTAGTTCGTCGAAGATTTATGGGATCGATTCAAGGATATTTCGAAAAATAAGTGAGCTAAAGTTTTTCAATACAAAATTATATTTTTCCAAATTTTCGATGCATCAAGCTAATTTTTTCGTTTTCTTTGGTAACAAAAAACCTGCCAATATGCATTGACGAGAGGGCAATATACGCGTAAAATAATAAACGCAACAAAGAAAAGAGGAATTTAGATGCTAAAAGCTAAAACGTTGAATAATAAGAATGCAGAGAAAATATTTTTTTTTATTACTAAACGCATTATTTTCCTTAAGCATGCGGCTATTACGTTGCTGTCTTCAGCATTTGTCTATATAGGATGAAAACATGTGTGAAAGACTTGAAGCATTTGAGATGTGGACGTACCGCCGAATCTTTTGGTGGATGGACGGAGTGAATGAAGCAGTTTCGCAGCGTCTAAACAAAGATTGAGGAGTTCTAAATACCATACAAAGGAGGACAATTGCTCGAGTACTTTGTCTACGTGATCAGAAATCTTAAATATGAATTACTACATGTAATAGAAATCAGAAAAATAGAAGGGAAACGTGGACCTGGACGACGAAGAATATCCTGGCTTAAAAACCTCCGCCAGTGGTAAGTAGTCAGCTCCACATTTAGGTCCGCTGCGGAAAAAGTAAAGATCATGCGACTGGTCGCCAATATTCTTGGAGGATAAGGCACTTAAAAGAGAAATATAAACATAAATAATATACTTTGAACATTACAATTTTTTTACCAAAATTATTACTAAAAACTTAC
Source organism: Diabrotica undecimpunctata (assembly GCF_040954645.1). Classification (NCBI taxonomy): domain Eukaryota; kingdom Metazoa; phylum Arthropoda; class Insecta; order Coleoptera; family Chrysomelidae; genus Diabrotica; species Diabrotica undecimpunctata. Next base: position 143,544,313 of record NC_092809.1, read on the forward strand.
GCCAAAGGTAAAAAATTACCACAAATATTAATGTGCACCTGCACTATACTCTTCTTTGCACTTAAATAACTCAAAGGGATTCTTACTCTTGAGTCTTCTAAGCAGATCCACGTTGTCAAGTAATGGGGTGGCTTCAATATATCAAGTTCAAGAAGTCGTTGTTCGTGATTACAGGAAGTTTTTTAATGGTCTTATGAATAGTATCGTATAGTCAGAGCGTTGACTATCCTTAACGCTTTAGTTTGGAATTGCTAGATGATTACTCTCACTGCACAACACCAGAGCTAGACGTCATATGTCCATGTAGGTTTTAGTATCTGTAAATACTGCATTTTGTTGTAGTACAATTTGCCTCTATCTTCTTCAGTTCATCATATATCTTTACTCAAATTTTTCTGTTCCCATAGCATTTAAATCTTCTAAGACATTATCCCTCTATCTAAGCCTGAATCGGTTTAAGAGTCTCTTGCAGACTGGGTTCTCCTCTCTCATCCATTTAATGAGCTGTTCATCCAGGGATCTCTGCACATGTCCTGCCCACCTGAACCTTTGATTTTTATGTCGTTGATTATTATATTATATGCTTTGAAATTCCTCATTTGTTCTAATTTATATTCCCCAGTTGTGCTACCACTTAGGACCATATATTTTTCTCATTATTTTCCGTTTAAAACGCCTTAGTAATGGTTCGTTTTGTTTTGTGGTTTCCAGGTTTCTAAGCCGTTTGTCATATTCAAGTATTTGCTTTTTTATATTTGAGCCTCTATTTTTCTGCTCAAATCATTGTGATTTATGGTTGTATCTTTTAATAGTGGAATTCTTTTACACATTTTTTTCCTATTCTCTCTCTGCCTGGCCTACGGTTAATGTGCAAATATTTCGTGTTTCCTTCATTGATGTCTAGATTTTTTTTCTATTGCTTCCTAGATTACATTACATTGTTGTAAATATAGCATAAAACTACTTTTAGAATTCCAACTAAAACCCATCGCTTTATCAACATTTGGACGATAAAATATAATTGTTAAAGTGTGGGTTTATTTTGTTTACTACTTAAAGTTTTTTCGATTTATTTCACCAACAAGTTCGACACATCCAACAAGTTGTTCTCATTCATTTTAAAGCAGTATAAAAACTTTCGATATGTTTGTAAATGGAAGTAACTTAACTTCAGTGCCACTTGATCCACCTTTTCGTTTAAGATTCTTGAAGGAGATGTTACCAGGCTTAGAGTGATGACCGTATATCGACTAAAACATGTATACAGGGTAACAATTTTTGAAAACTTCCCACTGTTAATATCTTCAATTCATTTAATAACATGAAAAATCTTTTAGTGATTATTCTCTTAAAGCCGATGCTTTCGTCTAAAATCCTATACAGAGAATATTTCACGTATAACATAATAAAAATAGATATGTGTTAATGTGTAAATTAAATAAGATTTGATAGAATGGAAAAAATAAAATATTCCAACAGCGTCAACTAATCGACCAGCTTATTCATGTATCTATTTACTTGCGCGCACTTGTTTCATGCACCTAATGCGATCATTACCCGTATGCTTGCCAATGATAAAAATATAAAATTCCTAATTGTATGTCAAAAATGCGCAATGACAAACTCTTAAACACCACCAAATTTTATTTGTTTCCAACCAGTTTCAGGGCAATAAATATTAAATAAACTGTCATTATTTTTCCATGCAGAATCACTCTCTGAAGTTTCTTGAACTTATTTAGTTACTCCCTATATATTATACAAATATGTTTTGTTCAAATGGATTAAAAACTGACACTTTTAATCTCTGTAACTCAGAAACAATTGATTTCGGAGTCTTGGGGCAATAATAACTTTTGATCAGCATAACCAAAGTTACAGTTCTGCAAAGTTTCAGCTAATTTCATTGAAATCACTTACATAAGAAAGGTACCGTGGTCTTTATTGTAAATTATCAAGACCGTATAATGGGTTCTTGTCGAAAAGAGAAAAACTTGGCAATTTAATATTTTAATATACAAATAGCGAAGTTCAAAAAGTATATTGTGGATTCACTCACTATTGCAAAACGATAAATTCGAGTTATGCGTGATGTGGCTTGACATTTTAGTTACTAGATGGCGCGAATGCCTAGATGTGGTTTAAATCATTTTTGCTAATTATAGAACGGCATTTTGCGAGTTCAAAAAGTGGATTAACTCAATTTCTGTAAAAATGTGGTTTGACTCTTTATTGCATAATTGTCAAAATAAGTTCAAATTTTCTATTTGTGTGCAGCTGTTAGAAAAACATGGACCATGTAAAAAGTTATGGCGACTCAAAGTTAGGCTAAATCTTCGATTTCTTGACTTAAAATTGTTAATAACTTTTAAATTGTTAACTTTTTATCTACAACGTGTAATTTTTAATGTATTTTTAGCCGTAATTTACGATGAACTCCGATGTAAATAAAATAAAATAAAATACCGACCAATATAACAAAGATAGTCCATAACCTAAATAACAACAATGTAACCAAAGTTAGAGCAGCAGAACAATTCACTGAAAATATTCCAACACCAAGAGGAATTAGACAAGGCGACAGTTTAGGTCCACTCTTGTTTAACCTACTCATGGGCAAAATTATAAACAAAGTAACATCTCTCAATCCAGTATATAGAATGGGCAAAAAAAGAATTGATATGGTGTGTTACACAGATGATGCAGCAATTATTGCCGAATTAGAAGATAATCTTTAGAGACAGCTCTTTCCGTTCTTTCAAATAAGCCGCCAACTAAATATGACCATTTCTACCAACAAAACTAAATGTATGACAATAGCAAAAGATCCGCTCAGATGTAAGTTAGTGGTTGAGAACAATCCCATAGAACAGGTGATGCAATTCAGATATCTGGGCATATATATATCAAGCACACACGACCCAGTAAAGGACCTAAGGAGTCAGATCAACAAAACATCCGCATTGTCGGGATGTCTGCGGGAGATAGTCTGGTCAAATCCGTATATGCGCACAGATAGTAAAATTAGAATCTACAAGACTTGCATACGACCGATCATGACATATGGCATAGAAGTGCGCGGAGATACCAACAAAACGAAACAGATGGCAGGGTTGTCGAAATGAAAACCCTAAGAACAGTAGTGGGCAAAACAAGAAGAGACAGGGTGAGAAATATATACGTCAAAGAGCAGTGCAAAATTCAAGATTTGTAAGATGGGGAAGGCAGCGTAAGAGGATGTGGTACAATCTTGTAAGACGAGTGGATGAGAATAGACTCCCAAAAATTGAATGGATAGTTGGCAATCTACCTCCCAGGAAATTAACCAGAGGCAGCTTCAGAATTAAACAGACGAAAAATCTCCAAGAAGTAGAAGAAGAAGAAGAAGAATTTACGATGGGACTGGTTATTAATCAAAATATTTAAATGTGAAAATTTAGTTGTAAAAAAATTGTTTATAATAATTTACCACTTTTTGAGATGGGAGATACCTATATATTCGTATTCAACGAAAAATTTTACATAAAATAGAACAGTTTTCAACTATCCACCTTTTAATCTATACAGAAAGGTACCCAGCTGCCGAACTATATGGGATGTACTCTCGTTAAACGTTTTATAATACTACTTATATTATTATTATTACATCCTTTGAGAAGGCAAAGTTGTGCCGGTTCATGGCAGACTACTAAAATTTCCGGCGTTTTGTTTTATCGTATCTATATAATTATGAACCAATATCTTCACCTCGGGCATATAAACTATTTGGGATGTGGTGTAGATACAAGGTTACCTCGATTTTAAATATTTTAACAATTATTCAGTACAACCTTCAAATCGTAAAGTAATATCGTAAAACTGCTGGTTCGGGCCTTTATTTTTTTGGCCTCTGCGTAAATTAATGTTTCATAGTAAAGTTTGTTTTGGTGTTTTTAGGTACCAGCAACCTTCACGTACGATTAGCTAATTGATTACTTACGACAAATACAACTTTTTTGCCCAATACATCGTCCTCGATGTCTAGTTTTCTTTTTGGATGTACGTACTAGCTTTTTACAATTGCAATCGCATAAATCCAAGGTTGAACTCAAGTGAGGAACTCACCTATAAACTTGTAGGGAAAAATAGCGCAGTTGTTTACTTTATTTGATCTTTTAATTTATTTCATATTTACGGGATCAACCCCGTTACAAAATAAAATAGTTAAAAAAGTGATACGATATTTAATATTATAACTATCAACAAATAATAAAACAAACAAACATGAATACATTTTCATTACAGAAGTTCAAACGTGTTTTATTTGTCTCTTAAATCTAGAAAATGCCCAAAATTTAAATTCACAACTTTTAATTTTCTTTCAATAGAGCGTTTCTAAGGTTTCTAGAGGTAGACCAGGCGGTATCTGTTTTTGGTTGGGTAAATCGTACATGATCCATTTTTTTAATCGTTTCGAAATATTATTAAAAATCATAATTTCACTATGTAGACACTTCAAAAGGGGAGCAATTTGTGAATAAAATTTGAAAAATACAATTTTTTTTCTTTTGTAGCTATATCTCGGTAGCTATGTATTTTAGAAAAATTTTGTAAAGACAAAATAGGTTTACAATTAAATTTCCTACAAGATACACTCACCGGTACGAAAAAGGGAGCACTTGCATTTTTAAAATAAAAACTTAAAATTTTAATTCTCTAATAGTAATTCAATTCTCTTTAAACTTTTATTATTATAATAACGTAAACATAAACGAAACAAACTGTTTTAAGTCATTTCTAATAAAAATTTAACTTTTGAGCCAAAAACTGTTTCAGTAGATAACAATTTAAAAATTAAGGAAAAAAACGTAAGTAAATGTTGTAACAAAATTAGGCTCAATTAATGAAAACTTAAATCATGTGTCCGGACAAACTGATTTTAATAAGGAATGCTTCCTCCACGTGCTCGAATTATTGCCTGAATTCTCCTTGGCATGCCTAAAATCATATGAGAAATGTCATGTTGAGAAATCAGTTCTCACTACTTTAAAAGGGCTTCTTGTAACTGATCTAACGTTAAAGGGACAGGAACACCACTTCGTATCCTTTGAAAAATCATATCCCAAACATGTTCGATTGGGTTTGCGTCTGGACTTAATGCTGGCCAATCCATTACAGGAATGTTTACTTCATTTAAAACTGTTAAGTGATTCTCGCACTATGAGACTTGGCATTATCATGCATCAGAACAAAGTCATTTCCAACAAAACCTGCATAAGCACGATAAAATCTTGGAGAATTTGATCAACGTACCTGGCAGCTGTTATGGAGCCTCTCGGAACGATGTACAATTCTGTACGTGCCTCTAGAGAAATTCCAGCCCGCACCATAATTGATCCCCCTTGATAGCCTACACTAGAACTGAAGGTACATTCTGCAAAACGCTCATGTGGTCTTCGCCATACTCTTTTACGGCCATCTCGAAACCGCAAGGTAAACCTGGACTTATCGGTAAATAAAGCGTGCCTAAAATTATTTACAATAAAACAAGCATGGTTTCGTGGCACGACGATCTCGTAGACTTTGTAAGACGATGAAGCGATCATCACGGACACTAGTTGTTCGTTGGGGATTGGTTCCAGGTCATCTAGTGTAAGCTTCGGTTGCCAAGAAACGTATAAAATACGGTGCACAGTACTATTGGATATTTGATAATTTTGAGCAACATATCGCTCTCTTCTTCCGTCTTGAAGCAACGTATTAAAATTTAACAGTAGCAGTCGCTATTTCGGGATTTACAACCGTAACTCTTGAGATTAAATTGTGTACACTTGATTTGACTTGACAGTTTACTCACATCAACCAGCACAAAAGAATAATAGAATACCAACAGCTGCTATTGCACTTTTAAAAGTGATAAGAATAGTATATTGTTTATTTCTGATTATTCATTTTTTTTTTCGGATAAGCACTCAAGTTTTCATTCAAAATAATGGCTTTAAGCTATCATTATTAGAATCTATAGATATAGAAAAATACAGATATAATTCTGAATAACCAACTTGAGACAAACAGTTCTCCGCTACTTAACTTATTTAGTTTAAGACTATAAAGTGTAAAGACGCATAACAAAAATAGCTGACTTGAGAAAAGCTCTGCCAAAACAGCTGTAGTGATAGTAAATTATAATAAAATTTGTGGAAGTGTTAATAACAAAAGTTTTCAGTGTTTTATTGCTTGATAAAATGTCTTATTCTTTTTGAAAAAGATGCCCAACTCTTTCCTACTCGCCGATGCCTATTCTTAATAATATATTCATCAGGAAACTTTCACTGGAATTGTGTTTTATTTGTGAGTCCGAATAATACACCTTCATTAGTTATTAAATAAGGTTGATTATTCATTTTTGCGGAAGTCTTTTGAAAAAGTGTATACTTTTTGTGGCAATATCGCGGTAATATTACGCAAATTATCATTTGAATTGTTCACCTCAGTGGGTACTGTTTTTTTTTTCTTCATATGTAGGTAGGTATGTTTTTATGGATTCGTTTTTTATGTAATTGAATGTTATATAAAACTGCCTACATGGATAATTTTTATGGTCGTAGTAATTTGAGTTTAATATCAATAGTAGGATTGGATTACAAGCAATTTATACGTGGATGGACATACATACACTAATTGAGTGATTAATTGGACATTCAGATAAGCTAGTGGAGTATTATAATATGTTTCTTGATGTTTGATAGCGTGCTAAAGTGTCGAGAGTGCTAATCAGATAGTAAACGATAATATAGTGTATATAGTGTAAATATAACAATACTAACGAGAATCAAACATCCTCTTTCCTCAGTTGAAAATTTCGGTACGCGCCTTACGACCATTTGTAACCGATTTATCTTGCCAAACTTTCTCACAAAATCTCATTCATTAATTCATCTTTCATTCATCTAAAAAATAATAATTTGATAGTAAAATGCAGGGCGCAAGACCAAAAGGAAGGCCACCGAAACGGTAGAAGGATGAAGTGGTAGCAGACGCACAAAATTTGCTAGACCTGAGACCCTGAAGAAGCTCGACGCGGGATCCTCAAGATTGAAGGCATAAATTGGAGGAGGACAAGGCTCGATTTGGGCTGTAGCGCAATTGGAGAGAGAGAAAAAATAATAGTACCTCCTCTTCTCAGTTTTCGAATTCCTCTCAAATATTGCTACCTCCACCTCCAACTAATTATTTCTCTTTCTCTATAAGGAAATATTTTATGTTGTGTTTCTCCTAAACGAAGTCCGATTCGTGCAAAATTTTCCATAATCCTTTGATACTAGATCGAAACTTCAGATTTATAATGGAGTAGACGGGTCATTCGCATAGTCAATTCTAGTTATTTCCGTTATGCGGATCTTACAGCCGCTCTACATAATAGTCGCTACTTAGATTCTTCTTCCCAATTTCACAATTCGCTTTCATATAAATTTGCCTTAAATGATTTTAATAAGAGTATTTTTGCCTAAGTCGTCCAGGTTGCTAGCGGTTAGCACTGCGTCAACGGCGTTCCTTATATTATTGATTAATATGCCATTTACAGAATTCCTCACATTACATGTGATTTAAGCTTTGTTGAAAATATACACATGAGCAGAGTATACGCCAGTAAATGAACTACTCTATAAGCCAGAGGGGTGTTGAGTATGTACTTTTATATCCCCTTGGTACCTTGACGTTTTTTGGTACCAGGTTGAAAACGTGTCAGATAATTTGTTATTAACAATTTAATTGTTTTAATGATTGTATCTCTTAAACTATTAGAGATATTTAATTTTACCAAAATGACAGTGGTTGCTTTTGAACAAATGAACAAAATGGCGTTTGGTAAACTTAGATCTTATTGTTAGAACCGGAGTTATTCGTGAAAAACAATTTCAAAATAGGCATTCGATGGGGCTTTTCCAAGTATAATTCAGCTTTAATAGGTGCGATTAGATTCCAAAACCCCCTCATTTTAAAGGTACGCTAAGTCAGGTTAAGTGCGAACGCATTTTTCTAGAGATGATGTTTATACCACTATTAAAACTGAAGTATGCATTCTTGAATAATGACAATTAATATATAAAGCCAGTAGAAGTTTCTAATAAGTACTGAGTTAGTAACTCGTGTTATTTATGCAAACATTATCAAATACAATTTTTTTTGTTTTCTGATCGAATATTCTCACTTACCCCAGACTGTGGGATAAATGGGAATAACTTGTGGCATTAATATGTGTTGCGTATTACACTATGTACGGGAAACTTCGAACAAGAAACATAAAATTTCCAGTCCAATCATCAAAAAAAAAGTCCATTATTTTTTTGATGAGAATAAAATATAAAACTAGATTTCCTAGCCTACGAAATTCAGTCCGTCAAATATTAACTGAACCGGAACGATTTCCCTTTTCTATTTTCTACAGGATCTGGTAGTATCATGACCATATTTTCCCTGGAAACAGTGTCAGTGTCCTCATTATCTGGCCAGTAAAATGTGTCATTGTTATTTTTCTTTTTCGCGAATTTAACAGTTAGATTGTTGTTTTCTTTGTCAAATCCTATTAGGGTTCCAATATAGTGTTTCACAAGATTTCTTTCCGGTATACTTCACCATAAGCCACTGTCCAGAGTTAAAATATTCCTTTATATTTTCAATATTGTTGCCCATATCGTCAACTAGGATGTCCTATACCAAATCTTCTAACGAATCATTATCTAAAGAATCATCATATAACGGTGGATCTATATCAGACAACTCGTCAAAAGAACTGGACTCTGGTCTTTTCGTCTTCTAGATTTGATTTTCCGCTGATACTTTACCCAATTGATACTGGGCACTGTTACAATACTATTGTTTGCTTTCCCTTGTAATTTTTGGTAAGAATCGTTATTGGTTATAACCTCGGCACCAGGAGTTACTCGTGTTTTCTTTACCGGTAACAAACGAGGTATTGGGGTTGACTGTTTTCAAAAGCAAGTCTTCAATCGAAACCAATGGTGGTAAATCTTCTGAGTTGCTTCTATATTTTCGTCATCTTGATTCGCATTTTTGTTATTCATCTCCTCTTAACGTTTATAGGCGTCGGGGTGAAATTTATCTTGTCCTATAAGGTCAGTTTTTTATTTGAATATTCCCGCTGTCCGAAATCCGCTTTGGATGATTTCTGGCTGTGTACTATGCCACACATCACGAACAAGCTCAGAAAATGTTCGCTTCGGCAGTTTTATTCCTTGGTGTTTGCCAAGTCACCAATATTTTGTCCCACTCAGTCTTAAAGGATTTAAACACTGTGTGTGACGGCAACTTGAGGATGGTAATCTTATTTTTACGAACTAATTCAATGACTTTTGTATTTATGTGAGTGCTGTGACGATCATATATCAACAATATTGGCCTTTGTTGACCCCCCCGCATTCAAAAGTGTTTTTTAAGAAATTGACGAAAACGTCCGTTTCTATCCAGCTGTTTGGAGTAGCTGCATATGCTATGTTAAGATGATCTGGGTCGTGTGTTGCAATTTACTTATCCCATACGAGCTTTCCTTGAAATATAATACAAGGTGATGCTTTGTCTCCAAATGCCTTTGCCGCAGATAATATTGTTAGATTCTCCTTGCCCGGACTGCTGGTAGTTCGCGAACACGGTGTACCTTTGGCTCTTAGCACCTTAACTGAGAATGGGTCAACCCATAAGCTGGTTTCATCCATATTCCATATTTCCTTAGGCTTATCATTAAGATCTAATTCAACAAAAATTCGGATTCAATTTTTTTCAAAAATAATAAGCACTTTGAACCGACTAAACTTACAGATTATGTAAACAATACATAAATAAAGTAAATTGTAAAGCAATAACGATTAATTTTATTTGAGGTGCTAATTGGGGGGTGATTTTCAAGATGTTTTTATCAAAAAAAGGGACCAACTTATTTTGAGAGTAACTCGCTTTGTTTTGATGCTAAAAAGTAAAAAAAAACAAAAATAAAGCTTCTTTTAAACACTTCCAAAAAGTTATAAGTCATGAGCTACAACTCTGCTTCTACTGGGTCAACAGACTTCAGAAGTACACATTTTTTTTTGTTTTTTTATAAACTACATTTTTTCTGAAATTATTTTTTCGATAAATACTTACTTTTGGAGTTATTTGTGAAAAACCGTCTGAAATCGTGGTTATTATTTTGAAAAATGTAGATTTTTACTCGCGATTAACTCAAAAAGTATTGACTTAGAATAAAAGTTGCTTAGAATGAATCAATTTATTTATTTCTGGACTTATTTTGAACTTACATATGTTGTTTCACCCCCCAAGTAAAATCAACTCTGAACTCAAGTCGAAAAGTGAAGTAGATGATAAGAGGAATCTAAATTAAAATATTTAAGCTAATCCTTCATTTCGTGGCGAGGAAACTTACACCCCAAAACGGTCATTTACTGGAGTATAACAATTGTTATATCTAAAGGCCGGTTTTCACGCTACGTCTTATTGTACGTTTTGTTGGATAGGACAAATCCTATACAATAAAACGTGGCGTGTAAACAGCAAAACGTACGTCTTGTCGAATCGAAATGAAATCCAAGGTCAGATCGTAGAAATGATGGGAGAAGCATAGTTTTGCGAGAACTGATAGGATAAAACGTTACGTGAAAATACATGTTCAGACAAGTCGTCCGATCTTGACCTTTTTGACGACTAGTTCCACTGCAGTTCCTTTCATTTTTCCCAAAAAAAGCCTAATAATGTCAGATTTGCGGCAATGCACCCACGATTTTCTGGGGGAAATTATTAAATTGTATAAAAGTTTTTAAGTAGTTATGTTTTAAAACCAAGTAGATTGCATTACAGGTTTCAGGAATTATTTGGCCTAACGCTGGTTTGGATATTATGATTGTGAACTCCAAGTCCTTGACGCTGCGTCCTGTTGTAAGATATCTGAGAGTTGCTGTGAGTCTTTCATAGGGTGTAATGGCTTTTCTCATGAGGTGTCTTATTTCAATATGTATGGTGTTACCAACTCTAGCAATTGACAATAGGCTGAGGTGTCCATTCGCAAATAATTGCGCCAGTCATCTGGTTCGCCTCTTTTAGTAACGAGACGTGGGAATACTGGCTTCTTTTTAGAAGCCCAATCTCTTGACCATCTTGTCTTTTCCCTCTTCATCTCCTTTTCCCTCAGTCGTAGTATCTTTATAGTTGAAAAAATAAAAGAAAGCAGCCGTGTTTCCTCCATAATAAAAAAAAACACTAAACAAACTTCACACAACTCAAGACTCTGAATTAGAAATGAGGTAGATAACGGAAGGAAAAACGTAGTGTGTATACACTGGACAAAACGTACATTTTGTCGTACGTTTTATATGACCCACAAAACGTACAATAAGACGTAGTGTGAAAACGGGCCTTAATGCTGCTACTAATTCCAGCATATCACTTTTCTCTTCATTTCTAGTTTCAAAGCCTAATCCGCTATGTATTGCTTCATATCCTCTATTGGATTGGTCCACATGTACATTAAAATCACTTTCTAATATGATGGAATACCACTTTGATGGAAGATCAGTATGTCTCCTAATTGCTCATAGAATGCTTTTCTTTTATTCTTACCCAGACCAGTTTGAGGAGCATAAAGACACAATAAATTACAATTTACACCAAGATTAGATTTAACGATATAAATGAATTTTGGGACTAAAATATCAGTTTACATAGATGAATAATGTTAAAAAAGGATTCTCACTTCTATATCTTGAAGCGAAACTGACATGACAGAAGTCAATATTTTGTATGGACTTTGGAGTATAGCATAGACTCATAGACACTTTTTATATGTCTATGGCGTAGATTGGAGTCTGAATACGGAAAAAAGAACTGAAATAAGGGAAAATTTGAAACGAAGAATAAAGAATAGACAGAATGTTTAGTAGATAGACGAGTTAACTGCTAACTATTTTTAGAAGAAAAATAGTAAAACAAAAGAGGAAGTTGACAAATGAATAAAATCAACAAAAATTGGAATAAAATAATTATTTGAAGAAAAATAACAAACATATACGTCTAAGTATTGATCAATTGACAATGATTTATTATGTTTACTATATGTCTCTCTTTTTCATCTTTCTCTAAAAATACCAACGTTTGTTCTGCACTAAAAAATAGTTGTCTCTTTTTCCAATTTATTGGTTTCTATACAATGTAAACGATTTATTTGAAATAAACGTCGAATTTGAATAGAAGCCTAAACATTAATTTATAAGCGGATATAATACGAAAACAATTCGCTCCACTAAACTTTGTAAATCATTAGTTTACAGCGTATTTCAGTTCCTCAATATTAAAACATAACTATGATAAATTCCACCATAAACACAATACCCTTAATTACGGAAACAACTGAAACTAGCCCAATACCTCACAATATTTACTAAAGTTGGAAAACTAATCTGATAACAACAAAACGGGTGAATAGCTACAACTCGAGAGTGGATTCTACATTACGAACTTGGTTATTTCGTTTCGAAAACATTTTCTAGCAGAAGCATAAGAGTTATTCAAACTTTCGGCTCGGATGAGCTAAATTTTCAACGACTTGACGAAATATGTGGGGCGTTTCATATCACAACTTTCTTATTTAATTTCGACGAAATTCGGAAAATATAGACGGTTTCGCGGAGATGTTTTAATTAAAATGATGTTGTTTCCTGCAAAATGTACAAATTAATGAACGAGATTTCAGGTTCAAGACATATAAATCCTTGTTACCGATATTACTCAAGTTTTGGAAATTAAGTTTACTTTATATGATCATGCTTATAATATTTAATATCGATCGTGTCAATAATTCAAGAATATGGCCTTCAGAACGTCGGCGTCGTTTCCACTGATCTATTGCGATAATATTCAAACGTCAAGTGTCTTTTTCCTCTTTGTTTAGATGCTTATTTTGTATGATACTTGTTCAATGTTTTTATTTTATTCACATTTTCTCTAATGGTATTCCATTCATCTTTACTCTTTTCACTTATTATTATTTAGGTAAGCAGATTGGTTAACCATTGGTAAAGATATCTGTTAAAAGGACCTTTGAGTAGATATACTTTTATTTTGTAGGTTTTAGCTGTTTTTGGTATTCGTTAAATTTTCATCCACGGTTTAGAAATAATAAGTTTAAAGTTGCCTCCATCTATCTATCATCCGTCGGCAAATTCAAACAAATAATACCTTTAGTCCAGACAAATTTGCGATTTTTGAAATGGTGCCTTTACATCTATGTAGCAGTTGCGGCATTCTGAATTTTTTTCAAATCGTTTATTTTACAAATTAATGCTGGTTTTTGGGAAGTCAGTAAAGTAACAGGTCCCAAAGTTGTGTGTAGCATTAAGTTTAGCCCTGGCAAATTTGTTACCAATTTACAAAAGATTGCCTGAAGGTGCTAAAATCAATGAAGTAAGGCAACATTTGTAAAATATTGCACGTTTTCCTAGATGCATAGATGCCATTGATTGTACACGTACAATTCAGTCAGCAGGAGAGGCTAATTCAGAAATATATAGGATCCGAATGATTGATTTTTTTCCAAACTATGTCCAAAATATTTTAGATACAAAGCTAAAAATACGGAATATTGTTAATGCCATACCATGTCCATTAATTATTGCTGTATCGCTATTTCCTTAACTTTTATAATATCCAATGTTAGTTTATTTTGTCGTCTTTTAATTTTTTCATAATGTTTAACATATGCTTCGGGGTATGCCCTTACGGTTTTAATTAAGTTTTTTACTTATTTTTATTTAAAATTTAGTCGATCCAGTTTCTCAATATATGATCTTTGCTGTCAGTAGATGACTTGCAGGTTTACAATCGGCTGTCACTTAATTGAAACACTATGTCCCTAAATACAATTTTTTTTTACTTTGACAGAAATCTACAATTCTATCCCCGTTTTCATTTTTCTCATCCGGGCCAAATTCCCCAACCCATTTGTTGACTTTTCCTATCCCCCAATCTTTAATTAATCTTAACATTAATTCATCCCCCATTACTATCATAATATTCGTTTTTAATCGACTCTTCCACCCTTAATATGAAGTTTCTTTTCTTTTTCAGGTAAGATGTTGTTCAATTTTTATAAATTTATAAATAGTATAAATAATTTGTAAAACACATAAAGATAGGACGTCTGAGGTGGGTAGGCCATGTTATGCGGATGGAGCAAACCGACCCAGCTAGAAAAACGCTCCTTGATAGACCTATTGGTCAAAAAAGAAGAGGAAGACCCAGAACAAGATTCCTAGATAACATCGATGAAGACATGAGAAATATGGAAATACGTGCTTGGCGGAGGAAGGCGATGGACAGGGACGACTGGAGAAAAATTCTTGGGGAGGCTAGAACCCACACAGGGTTGTAAAGCCAAAATGATGATGATGATAAATAATTTGTAGAGGAACTCATATATAAATAATGTCTCAGTAGTGTCTTCCCTTGTAAAATGTACCTACCATACCTAGTGATTGTGATGAATTAATCTTGAGAATACCGGTACAAAATAGGTTAGAAGGACCGTTGCTCAGTCCGGGTAGATTATGGGCGTCGTTGTTCATAGAGGTGAGAAACGTAAGGACTAAAGTACTAAACACAAAAATGAAATTAAGAAGGAAGAGAACAATCCTTCAAAAAAGAAAGGGTGCCACTGTTTTTAAATATTTGAATCCAAAAAAGGTAGAAATGGGATATACACAAATCAAAGACAAAAAAGACCTATATCATTAAAATAAAAAAGTTAAAATTTACTGTCAGCTATATTCAAAAGCATTAAAATCCTAAATATCACAAAATAGACATATAAATATCCAGGTCAAATATTAGCGCCTTCAAAACTCACCTGCAAAATACCTTAATTACCCCCAATAATCCTAGATTTGACAATGCGTTCCGTGTAAGGATCGAGAGAGACATAACACTACGACTCGCCACCCCCTTCGACCCACAGGAACCACATGATCATCCTATCATGGCACCTGTATATCAACAAACTCCCGAAAATTTTTGCCAAATCATTTTTCACCAGGACCTGACAATATTGCCAGGAACTGCGTAAAACACCTCCCACCGAGCGTCACTCTCTACCTGACGAATATAGTCAATGCCACTCTCAAACTCTGCTACTTTCCATCTCCATGGAAAGTAGCCAACACAATCATGCTCTTAAAAAAGAGCAAAACCCGTACCGATCTACACTCATTACAGGCCGATTTCACTTCTAAACGTTGTAGCTAAAGTCTTCGAGATTATCCTCAAGGAGAGACTGGTTGACTTTACCACCGAACACAATATCTTTCCATAATTCCAATTCGTCTTTAGAGACATTATCTCCACCAAAACGGCATTGACAGAAATCGTCACACGCCTTACACAAAGTCTAAACGACGGAAAAGTATCCTTAGGCATCTTCCTCGATGTTCAAAAAGCCTTTGACCAAGTCTGGTACGCTGGACTGACCAAGAAACTGTTGAACATCGGCCTGCCCCTCGATTCGTTAAACTTATCCATTCATATGTCTCTCAACGTCTAATCACCGTGAAAGTGCGAGGTCACTTCTCTGATTCTTTTACTCCTACAGCAGAAGTACCACAAGGTTCAGTGTTGGCTCCCATATTATACACAATTTACAATAGTGACTTTCCCAATCCACAATACACTAACACAACCACTTTGCTTTACGCAGACGATACAGCTCTCGTAACAACATCACGAGACGCAGATTCAGTACTTAGGTTTGCTCAAAATCACCTTAACCTGGTCGACAGGTGGTGTGGGAGATGGAGAGTAATACCTAACCTAAATAAAACACAAATGATTCGCTTTAGACACCCCAGTCTCAGCAGATACATCACACCCATCATATTCGAAAGACACAATCTTAGACTTTGAGGGGACCGACTATAGCTCCGCGACCGGATCGAGTATCTCGGTGTAGTCTTTACACAAACACTAAACTGGAGGACCGATCTGGACATAGCCTGTAACAAGGCTAGGAGCAGACTCGGTCTACTCAATGCTCTTTGTGTCAAATTCAGAAGAACACATCCACGATCACTCATACATACATATCAAACATTTATCAGGCTGGTCATCGAGTATAAATCCAACATCTATATGACGATGCGCGGCCATCTCACACAAAAACTGCTGGTACTGGAGATGAGAATCGTGCGTAGAGTGAACAGCAAATACCGCGACTACCCCTCCGCCCTTATTCACCACCTGTCGAATATCCAGCCCATCTATGAGAGGCTCCCCTCTCTGAGCGGGAGTTACACAATCAAAACAATCCGAGGCCAAAACTTTAGAGCCCAAAACTTACTGAAAACTACCTGCTCATCCATCGGCACTCCTTAACCTAAAATCCCTTTTCTACCCACAATACTACTTGCCCTTGCTAGCAACGAACTCCCTGATGAATACATTGACATCCAGGAGGTAACTCCCCTCTACTATCGTTCTAATAACTAGTAAATGCTCACTTCGAGCTTGCCTAGACAGGAAGGGATCGGTTTTCTGTGGTTTCCCGATCCCATTGCACAATGATACCTGTCTATAGCAGAGG
Organism: Diabrotica undecimpunctata; assembly: GCF_040954645.1. Lineage (NCBI taxonomy): Eukaryota > Metazoa > Arthropoda > Insecta > Coleoptera > Chrysomelidae > Diabrotica > Diabrotica undecimpunctata. The sequence continues at coordinate 143,560,925 of NC_092809.1, forward strand.
ATACAGCCACAGCTGCCCTCACGCGAATCGCGATTGAACACATTTACTATTTATCAAATTGTATACATATAAATTCACATATTAACAAATATTTTTTAGCATAATAACTTCTGAAAAGGACCGTTAACCAGTACCCCTTTCGCCGCTGATTGTCTAGTACGCTCCTCCGACGACAAGTCTAAGAAGCAAACCACCAGTAGAACCCACAAAGCCAGCAAAAGAAAAAACACCACCCAAACAAAAAAACACCCCACGTCCTGAAGAGGTGAAAAACCTATAACAGGACACCAAAACGCCAGACAAAGAAATCCATCCCACAGAAAAGAGAGAGTCGCTCTCGGCCTCAGTCTGGTCTCGGCTCCCAAATAGGGTCTCTGCACCCTGTGAGTCCGATGTCGGGGCTCTGCTCCACTCTATGATCTTAGACTCGTGGCTGGATTGTTTTTCCACCCTCAAAAAGTGTTTTATTTTACTTCCTTATTTTACGTTATTTGTGTGAGAAACACCACTAATCCATCGACAATTGAATTTACGCAGAGGGTTCTTCGAGTTGACTGGTCGAAGTCCCTCTATAAGGCACCGTGGGAGTGTTTAAGTGGCAGTGATTTTTCAAGCCCTTACGTCCCATCTGGTGATACAAATCTTGTTCTACAAAATCCCCTTTGTTGAAGTGTGGTTCCCCATGTTCCAAAGAAGAATCCTATTAAATTTGGTATCAATAATTCAAAGATCACCAAAGTTACAGATAAAAGTAACTGTATAGACAGAATTTAAATTTTACAACTTTGCATTTGGTTCTGGCAGAACTTTAAGGTAATGGAGAATATAACGGTGGAAGAGAGAAATACAAATATTAAGGTGAGACAAAAACCACCGGATATTGAGAACAGTAACACATTCTGCATGGTCTTATAGAGATCTTTACTAAAACCCATCCGTTTAATGTTCTCTAGGGGGTTCTTCGAAATGACTCAAATAGTAGAGAGAATAATAGATAACGGTTGGAAACGTTATGTCTCAAAGATGTCTTGACATAAATCAAGATGTATTCATTCATTCATAGATTACAACAAGGCCTTTGATAAAGTGCGGCATGATCACCTAATCAGACTCCTAACAGAAAAGAATTTAGATAAACGAGACATCCGACTAATAGCCAATATGTACTACAATCAGAAAGCAGTAGTGAGAGTAGAGAATAATACCACTGAAGAAATTGAAATAAAGCGAGGTGTGAGACAAGGGTGTATACTGTCACCAACCCTGTTTAATCTCTATTCCGAAGACGTAATGAATAGAACACTCTCTGTGCAATCCGTAGGTATTAAAATAAATGGTGTTAGATTAAACAATCTGAGATTTGCCGACGACACCGTTCTGATCGCAGAAACACTTGAAGAGCTACATACATTGGTGAATAAGATAGCAAACTGCAGCGAAGAATATGGACTATCTTTGAATATAAAGAAAACTAAATTTATGGTAATATCGAAATCAACACAAAATGTCCAAAATTTATATTTACACAATGAAATTATCGATCGAGTTAGCAAATACAAATATTTAGGCACTTTTATAAATGAAGACAACGATAGCTCAGCAGAAATCAAAATAAGAATAGAAAAAGCCAGATCCATATTCCTTGAAATAAAGCCTTGAAATGAAACTTCGCCTGATGAGATGTTACGTACTTTCTGTGCTGTTCTACGGAATGGAGTTATGGACGTTGAAAAAGATTGATACCAAAAAATTAGAGGCATTTGAACTGTGGATGTATCGCAGAATCCTGAGAATATCATGGACCGAGAGAGTCACAAATGTCGAGGTCTTGAGAAGAATGAATAAAGAAAAGGAAGTCATATTTACGATCAAAAAACGAAAACTGCAATACTTGGGACACATTACAAGAGACGAAAGATATGAACTGCTTCGAATAATTATGCAAGGGCAAATAGCAGGAAAAAGGTCCATAGGAAGAAGACGAAACTCCTGGCTAAAGAATCTACGGGAATGGTATAGCTGTAGCAACAACGAATTGTTTCGGTCAGCAGTTTCGAAAATACGTATAGCCCTGATGATCGCCAACCTTCGGAACGAAGATGGCACTTGAAGAAGAAGAAGTTGGATACTTGACATTTTCCATTATCTACTTATTTGTATCTCCAGATCTCTATAGGTGGTATGTCATTAAGGAACAAAACAGAGTATTATTATTATTATGAATGTGACAAATTTTCCTTGTTCTATATCAAATTTTCTAATAATAATATACTTCCTTTACAATACTGTGCTTTATAAAATGCCATAAACAAGTCCTAAAGGTGTAAAATGTTAGTTATTCGTGGACATTCCATGATGTTTCGAAACCAATGTATGATTTCTGCGACTAAACTTTTTTGGGACGATATTTGTAGTACATTTTACAGAATGACTGTACTACGTTTGGAATATTTATACAAGTACATATAAAGTGTTGGAATAGAAAACCTTTCGTCGTGTAACAATGTTATTACAGTACATTAGTCTACAAAGGAAGTTAGACATAAAAACTCAATTTTCTACTTTGCAAACCCGCCTCTGTACCGAATTTGTGCTCAAAAGCTAGGTACGGTATTTTATTTGGAGAACAGCCAACGAAATTTATCAGAATTTGCGTTTCAGCGGTCAAAACTAGTGACCATTTGGCCGTAACAGACTCTTGGTAAATATTTGGAAACGACTTTTCATCATATTCCTTCTATGGAAATTCGAACTTCACCGTCTAGTGCACAAATTTCGACTCGAACGTGGACTTTCATTCAAATTTATTGACAACCTGACTAACGAATTTGCTTGAGGTTTTAGTTATGCGCGCTCCAGAGGACCGCCAGAGCATTTTGCTTAGACAAACGGTTCGGGTTTGTCTTGTAAGCGTATGTGGAGCACTTTGGGAAAGTTTACATTTTACGGCCATTCAGTGAGCGTGTGCATAGATGAGTGTATGTAGGTGAACTCTAAAAATTGTTCGATTACGGTTTTATGAGGATACATACGAGGATCTTTTTATAATTATTTCTTTTTTGAGTTTCTCTTTATACATTATAAAATAATATATCTGAAAGTCTCTTGCTAGACTTAGAATGCAACAGCTTATAAATCAATGATGATTGGAATTCCAAGTACTTGAAACGTGAAAAGTGGAAGTTATATCACTGTTAAAAAAAAGCGACCGTAAAAATTGCGAAATCTTCAGAAATGTCAGTTTGTTTAATGTAGTTTATAAAATGTATATTCTTAAAAAGATTGGATCGCGTAACTGGCCCTCCCATCTGATCACTTCAACGATCCTTTCAAAAGTGACTATCTAACCCAAAGCAACATGTCAACTCTTTTAAACCGTGTCGCCGCAAGTCACATTCTTCAAATTTTAAAAATTTCCGAGTGCCCAAGTGGATAATATGAATTGCCTAACTATTAGTAATAATAAATTACTATTTATTTATTTTTAAGTTATAATTATAAACCTTTTATTGATTTATTATGTGACAAAACGTTACACACACTTCCCCAGGAATATCTCTGGTCCAACTTTACCTTCTCTTTTTTTAAGTACTTCAACATCTTCCTCGTTATTTATTTTGGCGACCATTGCTGTCAAATTCGTTATTTAATTAACCGTCAAATTATCTCTTCCATCACTTTTTTACATGATTTTCATGAACTAGTATTTCATTATTTTTATTTTGGATATATATGTCTGAATAAAATAATTTGCTTTATGTGCATTATGTTCTTCTATTTTATATATCTTTGTTTCACCTTCCCTGGCAACAAGTTAATCGTATAGATTTGTATACGTTTCTGCTTTAGCTTTTGCTAATAATACTGTCGGTTTCTTTTTGGCCACCGTATAGTTTTGAAGATCTGTCACCGACCTATTTTCTTGCAACTGTTTATATATATATATATATATATATATATATATATATATATATATATATATATATATATATATATATATATATATATATGTTCTCGTCTCCTTTTTTTTCTTGAACCTCGTTTGACCACCACCAGGTCTCGTTATTCCCAAATTTCGTTCCTAAGGTTTTCCAAGTATTTCAATAGCAATATCTTTATTAATACTGTCCATATACCAGCAAATAGTATTAGGACTTCCTTTCACGTTCCAGCACATTGCTTCTACTAGTTTTGCCCCGAATAGAACTTCTTTCTCATTTTTGAACACTCATGACTTGATTTTTTCTGGTATTCTCCGGAATTTTGGTATAGTTTCGCTTTTTTACTCCGATATCCAGCATGAGTATGTTGTTGGCTCACAGTCTCACTATTACCTTGCTGTCATTAATTTCAGGTATATCTTCTTTTCTCGTCATGAAAAAATCTGTTTGGGAGCGATTTTGTCAACTTCTGATTATCAAAGATGTAACTAACATTAAATTGTAAGGTGATATACGTTTATTGACATGCCTTAAGTGAGACAAACTGTATATACCCCAAGATTACTTACCACTCTTATTGCAGTATAAATTACAATTACTCTCGTAATAAAAAAGCAGCACTTGAAAAAAATCTAATTATTTTCTTTTACTTTTCAACTACCTTTCGCTTTGCCTTCGGCGTTCATGCAAATCCTGAAATTGAACCTGATTTTTTCTAATTTTTCATTTCGTAGTGATTACGCAAAGCTCTTCTTTTCTCTAAGAAATTACAATATTTAGTTGATTGTTGAGGTGTGTTTCAGTAATGCTAAAAGCTTTGAACGGTTTGGAAAAAAGAATACGATGGTAAATGCCTCATTTCGAATTAATCGTTTGAATTGAAAATAGAGCGAATTTAAATAATTCAGCACCCAATAATGAAAATTTTTAATAAAAAATAGAAGGAAAGTGGGGACTGTTATTAGGTACGTATTTTGGGTTGGAATTATTTTTTTTGTTTTTCTTATATGGGTTCATGTATATTAAATAGACTAGAGCTGAAAAAATGTCCCTTAAATTTTAGGATGCACATTCTGGGACAAATGGCCTTTAAATTGCTTATGTCTTTCTCTATCTTATTTTTTCAGAAAGAACAAAAAACTCTTCATTCTAATGTCTGAATAATATTTCTGTTTTTGAAACAAATACTTCTGTGTATTTCATCTTCTTTTTCCACGTCAAATGTGACACTTGACGTAGAACAAGACATTTGGCATGAAATATAATTCCTCTTAAGCATTATTGGGCCCTTTTACAAGACTTGAAGTCCAGTTTTTCTTTATTTCAAAAGAATTGTTCACGTACTTTTCGTCAAGTGCGATGGATTTATTTGATTAATTAACTGTGTTAACATATGGAAAACATGAAACAAAGATAACATATGAACAGCCACTTTATACATAAAAGGCAATATAAATATAGTACACACGACATAGAAAATAGCTTTTCTTTTATATCATACAGAAACGCAGAAGAACGCCTCTGATATCGATCAAAATACACAATGTACATGTTGGCTGCTTGGCTGACATTTGATATCTACTTTAGAAAACGTGCTGCACTTTGCATTGTTCACTGAAGCATTTTAAAGTATATCCTTTCAACAAGTTGGCAATTGTGAAAAAGTTTAAACGGCCCAAATTTCAAGATTTCGTAAGAGAATATATAGAATTTGTATCTGGCAAAACGAAACGATATTATAACAGTTAAACGAAACAAATATTTGTTTTGAAAAACGTATTTTTTTCATTCTTTCTGTAATTTTTTGCTTTGAAATTCGCTTGATAGTCCAGATGAGTATTGACACAGACACAATAAAACAGATATCGCAGCTGCAAAAAACAACAAAAATAAATTTTTAACATTAATTAAGGAGATAAGTGCAGTATGAGGTTTTGGAACTAGAAAATATGTATACTATATCATATGGAATTCACAGAAGAACGAAATTTCAACAGTTTGAAGTGAGTATACAAAACAACACACAAAAGTGGACAAAATCATTCTCTAAGAGACTATTGTCTGTATAGTGAGTTACACTGTAAGCCAATAACATACAGGGTGTCACAAACCATTGGCCATAAAATATACACGATTTTTAGCGATGAAAATAGGTTCATTTGGCCTGACTTACGTATATGCAAATGTACGTCCAGAAAAATTTACGGGCTGTTAAATTTAACAAATAAATTTCGAAACCAAATTCAAATTGTTGCTTTAATCTGTGCCTTCTAAAAATTGCAAGGCAAAACAGACGTTGATAAAGATGTTAATAGAGACATGGGGAATTTAAAAATTGCATTCCACGACGTGTCTCCTCAACTAAGCAAGAATGCTTAGCGAATTTGGTTTCTAGTACTCGTACAGAGTATATCGGAATAAAAGTAAAAGACAGTTAAGATTTGATTTCACGTACAGTTCGTCTGTGTATCCGCTTATACGTATTTCACTCTAATAGGGATCATCAGAGACGGATTTTCACTGTCTCTCTGAAAGTGAAAATAAATATTTTCTGTCTTAGGAAGCAACTCTAATATGGCTTCGTATAGACGCAAATAGCGACATCTGATATTAAAATCCGTAAACTAATTTTCGAAACCAAATTCAGATTTTTGCTTTAATCTGTGCCTTCTAAGAATGTTAGAGATTATTTTCACTTTTAGAGCGACTGTGAAGAGCCGTCTCTGATGATCCCTATTAGGGTGAAATACGTATAAGCGGATACAAAGACGCACTGTACGTGAAATCAAATCTTAACTGTCTTTTCCTTTTAACAAATCAAATTGATTTTTTAATATTGCTCTAAAACGGTTTAAAACTTTTTTATGAAAATTTATATTATGTATTAGCATGCCATGGCCAATAAAACCGAAGTAACGAAAATATTTTTTCTAGATTTTTTTAGATGTTTAGAAGGGAGTCTCTGAATCTTTGTTGGGAATAAGCCACAATTTTACTTTAAAATTAAGTTTATTTGACGCTTCGATTTACACTTCGGAAATCATTCTCAAAATACAAAACATTAATATATTAAACAATTTTTTTTTATTTTTTTTTAACAAAATTTGTACCTGGCTTCCTCGTGGCGCTAGTTCCGTGACGCTCGTCTCAGCATTTTACTATAGAGAAAAAAGTAATACAACGTCAGTATAGAAGCTTCTCTTCAAAAATAGCTTACCCTATATCAGGTGTCTGGAGACTTGTCGAACGTTAACCACGAGTATAGATTGATATTAAACTAGCCTTTGATAGATGGCGCTACTTGATACCGAATTGGTTTCGGTGTTGACATTTGCCATTCATGACATGACGTCTGTCAAAATTTTAAGTTTTAAAAACAATTAGTTTTGTTTTTACAGCCATCAAAAGCAAGCAAATTTTGTGTTTTCGGAGAAATGGAAAAAGTCGAGTATCGTTCGGTGATTAAGTTCCTCCACAACAAGGGTAAAACGAATGTACAAATCAAAGCCGTCCTGGGCGAAGTTTATGGTGAGGTTACACCTTCGTTAGCCAATTTTGGAATGCTGAATTTGTTCGTGGTCGTACGAGTGTTTTTGATGTTGAGCGTCCCAGGAGGCTAAATGAAGTCACCACGCCGGAAATGATCAACAAAGTCCATGATATGATTATGGCAGATCGTCGAATTAAGCTCCGCGACTTAATAGAGCTCCTAAACATTTAAACGCGTACACAACATCATTCACCATCATTTGGACATGAAACAGCTATCCGCGCGATGGGTGCCGCATTTGCTGACAATCAATCAAATGCAAAAACTTGTGACCACTTCGGAGACGCTTTTGGCGATGATACGGCTAGATCCGAAGGATTTTTTTCACCGATTTATCACCGTTGATGAAACCTGGGTGCATTATTATACACCGAAAACCAAAGAACACTCGAAACAATGGCACAAACGCGGCGAAGGGCCGCCGAAGAAGGCAAAGAGTGCACATTTGGCCGGCAAAGTGATGGCGACTGTTTTCTGGGATGCGAAGGGCACCATCCACATCGACTACTTGACAAAAGGAAAAACAATCAATGGTGAGTACTACGTGAGCATCATTCTTGGATCGATTCGATGCCGATTTACGTCCAAAACGCCCCGGTTTGGAACGCAAAAAAGTGCTCTTTCATCAAGACATTGCACCGATCGGTCGTCGCCATTGCAAAATTACACGAATTGGGCTATAAATTGGTTGAACACCCACCGTATTCCCCAGATCTTGCCGCCAGCAATTTTTTTTTTCCTGTTTCCAAACCTAAAAAAATGGCTCGGAGGACGCAGTTTCGCAACAAATGATGAAGTCGTCGCTGAAACTTCGGCCTATTGTGAAGATCTCGAGCAAAAGTACTATTCGGATGGGATAAAAAAAATTGGAACACCATTGGGTGTAGCCTTAAATCAGACGAAAATGTTGTCATCATCATCATAATTCTGGCTATACAATTCTGCGTCGGTCCTAGCCACCTCAAGAATTTCTCTCCAGTCGTCCCTATCCATCGCGTTCCTCCACGAAGCACGTGGAAAGTGTAGTGAAGTATCCCATATCACAGTGTTTTCGGACAACTATTAGAAATTTCTATTTAATCTTAACAAATATGTTAGTGTGTAATCTATTTTTCATTCCAGCCCTTGGCTGGTGGTCCTTCGTCCTTCAATTCTTAAATGAGTTATTGTTCAACCAATGATCTAAAAAACATAAAATAAGAATTAAAACCAGCTAAATCTTGTGCCATAGATCTTGTTTCTCTCTCTTATACACGCCGCAGCCCGAGCTCCCGTCCTGTCATAAGCGCTTAAATAACGATTAAAAAACAATGTTTTAAAATTAAGTAAGCCCAAAAATACTTATAGGGAAATGATAGAACAAGGTTTGAATTTAAGCTTATATCCTTAGTGAATTCAAAAATAATATTTTTAGTTGTGTTTTTGGGCCTTGAAAATCGTAATTTTCCGTTTTGGTTTTTTTTATTTTAAATCAGTTAAAAATTTAAACAACTTTTCGCAACTGGTAAGTATGGATACCCACAGCAACTATCAGTTTGCTGTTAATTTTGGTGTTTGACTCTGACGTCGTTGACATGTTAAATGTAGATACAGTTTCGCTAGTTCTTCATTGTAAGTTTTTTTAAACTATCATATACAACCAACCATTGGGAAATTTCTTTTTATAAGTTCCTAAGTTTTCTGATCTGTACGAATAAAATATACTAATCTATCATCTCAAGTTCTTCTAGCGAAAGTTTTAAGACGTTATGTAAAAAAAATCAATAAATACACTTTCAGAAATGAAACTATAGATTCAGAAAATCGTGCACGCTTTACTACCTTGGTCGTTCTCTCCAACAATATCAATAACCAACTCGACATAGTTAACGAGTCACAGGTTTGCAATTATTCGAATTTCGGTTGGATCTAGTGTCACGTTTTAGACTTTCAGTCTTTCACGTTTCGGTAAAATGCGCAAAGTACCGTTAAGATAATTCTCTATTACACAACTTTATAAACTTGCGAAATATATTGGCAGTTTTTACTGGGTGCGTCCTTAAATACACTATGTTTATTATATATTTTGATTCATAACCTAAAAGAAAGCACTTCATGTAGTAGTAAACATCTGACAACTGGACAGATATTATAAAATGATTTTTGAGACCCTTGAAAAGGGAAAAGCTGAGAAAGAAGAAGACGATAACAAAACTGAGTAAACGTAGCAGTGTACGAAACTAAAGCGTAAATTGGTGTTGTGTTTGTTGGAATTTTGTGAAATCCCATCAGATTTGTAGATTTCATTGACCACTGGCTTTTCCCATTGTACTATTTTTTATTGCTCTGATGACTTCTGAAGAAAGTCTATTAATTGCTTTGTCCAGATGTTTCTTGTTGTTGAAATATTAAGAATTATGTGGTGAAAACAGTTCTTCTTCATCGTTTTTGAGTATAGGTCGTTTATTGTTATCCACTATCTTATTTGTCGGACATTGTCTTTCCTGTTCTGTCAATTCTTCCACCTTTTTAAACATGGTAAAATAATCGTGCCTTTGTTCTAGATTCTTCATCTCTAGGTACCTAGTTGTCAAACATTATTCTTTTGAATTTTTAATCACCTTTTTTATTAGTTTGGCCACTGTTTTATACGCTAAGCCTAATTAAATCATCTTTCTGTAGTCGTTTCCTCATTACTGAGTGTTGTGATTTCCAACCAAACGAGCAACTGTCTCTGTCCATCGGTTTCTATCCTGATCTGCTTTCATGGACTCTTGCCACTGGCTTTCTGTACTTGTTCTGTCCATCGAGTAGGTGAGCGACCTCTGCCTCAGGGTGAGCTTCAACGTTTTCCGAAATTATAATATGTCCGAAAAATTTTTAGACACCTGCGAGACAAATAGAGCAGAGTTGAGTCTGAATGTTTACTCTTGGAGAATTGACTGGATAACTTATGTGGGATGGTAGATAATTGAATCCATTGACCATTTCAAACTGGTCCAAGGGTCTCGTTGTTTACATTGAATTTAAATAATCGACTATTATAATTTTTATTTATTGATCTTGAGACCACATCTAATCCTTTCTGTTTCCACTAATTGTAGTGAGATTGAAATTTCTTCTTCGGGTGCAGTTATTAGATTCATACCACTATTCCGTTTGTCAAAATTTTTCTCATTATATATTCCCCATAGAAGTTGAAGAGACTTAGAGACTTCCATACTGACTTTGAAAGGGTTGGACTGAATTCTTATTCTGGTTTCATCATTCATAGAGGTTTTTTACCAGAGTTGACAGATGATCAGGAACTCCTCGTGTAGAATGTTAGGGAGAAAAGTCTTCTACTTACAATCCGTATTAGGTTTTATTAAACTTGAAAAAAGAGAATGGGCTACCGGTTTCTCTGTTTAAAAACTTTTACGACATCTTCAGGCCCTCAAAAAACTAAGGCTAAAATACATAGTGTATATAAATAAATGTATATATGAGTAGTAGAATTATTTGAGTAGTACAGAGGACTTAATCAATAGTTAGTCAATCATGACGAGTAGATAAAATACAATATTTTATTTTATCGACGTTTTCACCACGATAGATGATAAGCTAATATCAGAGCAGGCGGGATTTAGAGCTGGTAAGTCTTGCACGACAATATCGAGAATGGCTTTGAGGAAAAGACAATAACATGTGTCACTTACATCGACTTAACCATCAAAAACTGCTAATAAGAGTGTACGAAATGACCAATGCCTTCAGACTGATATGCCTGTTAAGGTGCATCCTTCAGAATCGTTGGTTTTATGTTACGTTACAACCCAGGAAAGGCCGCTGAGGAATTCAGAGGAATGGACTGCCTCAAGGACTGCTTGCACCTCTTCTCTATAATATTTGCAATAATGACTTGCCAGATCACTTTGATACGAGGAGCTTTATTTATGTTGATGATACCGCTGATTACACAGGGTAGAGATTTTGAAGACGTAGAAACTACATATTACTACAGTACTGTATAGGGCTATAAATACAGAAGATGACAAGTGCGGCTAAGGTAAAGTGCAAAATTCCGAACATCTATTGGTTTGCATGTACTTGACACAGTCATGTACTCACCTTGACCTAACGAATGCTAATGGTAGGGCCATACTAGTGACGAAACATTGACCTTATTAAATTTAAAGAAGCAATCTGAACACGAAAAGTAAAGTAAGTACCACCACATCGTATCGAACAATACAAACATTAATTTGCAACATTTGTAAAAATTATACTTCTTGGGTAAAAAAACACTATTTTAAATTTAACAGTTCGTTCATTACAAACCTATCAACTTTCGTAAAACCTCCAATGCATAAAAATATATTTTTATAACAAAAACAGAGGAATTCACTCTGATAATTGAATTGCGTGCTTCACCTAAGGTCGTTTCTATAAAAACGGTTTTAAACGAAAGAACAGAGTGCATTAAAGGTCACGTTAGTATTATTGTACCTATAGTTAAATTGGTATTGCCTAATCGGGCAGATTACGAATAATGACCTTTTTGGAGGAAACGTAGATTTCTCGTTAAAAATTATAAAAACCTCGTCCAAAAACTAGTATATTACTTTATAATGACCTCCGTTTGAAAGTTTTTACTTCATTTGTACTACGATAATAGTATTATTCACGCTACGAATATTCCAAATTCTCTGTACAGAGTGGTATGTTAAACATTAGACAAGTAAAAGTAACATGTAAAGTATCTTTTTTATTTCCATTTATAATTACTTCTATCTAAATTCCGGATAAGTAATTTTTTTAGTTTGATGATTATCTTCTTTTCTTTTTTTAATCGGCTAAAAATTTAACAATATACACACGGTTACAGTTAAATTGACGTTGTGGTAAGATGATTTAGACCTTAACTGAAAACAATGCAGTAACAAATAAACGTTTATTTATATAAATGTATCGTGAATAATACTTGTCATATGCTTAAAAGTGAAATACCACTAAAAAATAGAAAATAAGAACTTACGTATATATTTTAAGCCACAACATATTCCTTAACAAAACGACAAATAAAGATCTCGTATATGCTGACGATTTGGTCTTATATTCAAACGGGGAAAATATATATATATATTGTAGCATACAAAACTTGGACAGTTTTTGAAGTACACAAAATGAACTAGATATAAAATAAAAATAAAAAATAAAAACGTTTATTGCCATACTAAAATATATACATGTCAAAAACTTAAGATATTTTTGCCTTCTTTCTTCTTCGGCGTCCCGCTCTTGCACCGCCAGCGCTTGTAGAATTTTCCTTTCGGCTTCTGGATTTTCCTGGGTGGTGTCCTCGTCTGCTTCTGTAGGTACTTGAATCGGCAAACGTACCTACTTCCCTGAATGAACTAGAACACCTTGCTCAAAAACGGAAGAGATATAGGAGTGGTTCTTTAGACAGTTCCACTAGGATACTAATTGAAGTAGAATTGGGAGAACGAAAAAAAAAAAAATACAGGATAATAAGTATTAGAGCTAACCAAGAAATATTAAATGAACAGACAAGGAAACAAATGACAATCTAATTGCCAAGAAGGCGCAATCATATTTTTGTCTTTATAGCTACTAAAAATTGGAAAAAAAGAAGACGAGATATAGAAGAAAACAAAATTTTAATCTAATAATAAAGTGTGATAAATTTACTATGACTAAACAGACAATCATGTGTATAAAAATTATAGGATATTCTGTATATCAAATTCTAAAAATTATATGAATATATTTTTAAATAAAAGTAAATAAACTTCTAAATTGCGTTAATTCTCTTATTTCAGTAATAATTTCTGACCTACTTTTACCAAGGTATAGTGTATATGATAAGATAAGATTCAATTAATTAAATTTTTCTTTATCTGCCAGCATCCAAAGAACAATTCTTACATACTTTCATAAATATGAAAATGTAAAAAAATTATGTAAGGTTTTTACACTTATTTACCTAGCTACAACTACTCTTAAAATGTTCCATTGATGCTTTTCCGACTGGACCGAAAACGTTTTGAAATATTGTAATCTTTTTGGATAAATTTTAATTTTTTTAATAAAATATACACATTACAAGTCTTTACTTCTATGTAAGTTTTTTTTTATAAAAAAATATGCGACTTTGTAGACCTTATCTTACTGATGCTGGTGTTGTCAACAAATTAAATACGAAACGAAGTTACTTATCTGGATGGTTCATTGGTACATCTGCCGAAAAGAACAAAAATGTTTACTGCATCTGCATCCTAACTGCTACGTGACATGAAGTAAAGTGAAGTACGGAAATAAATATGTATAACCATAAATCCATGCATTTATTTATCCATAACTCCATCAGAAGGAATAATAGCGAAGATAAAGACAGATGGTATATATTTAGAGATGTAATTTTTCCTTCTGTAATCAGGTAGAAAGAAAGGGATGGTAGTGTTTTTCTTACAATAAAAATTGTTACAAATAAAGAAACATCTTATACAGGGTTTCATAAAAGTTGCTGCTTTAAGAATTAAATTAAATTTAAAAAATTAAAGGATTCTAAAGCGTTATAATATTCCATACAACAAAACCTGCAATGTGCATTAAACCAACTAGAAAATTGGTCTAAATCTGTGGGGTTACGACTTTAAACCAAGACGAAAGTGTGTATTATTATCAAAATATGGGCATTCTCCAAACCCAGATCTGCAAATATATGGAAACAGTTTAAAGAATTTTGATCATATAAAATTTTTAGGAATGTTTTTTAATACAAAGCTATCGTGGAAAATGTGGCTATGTGGCTGTGTCGGGTCTTGTTTCTGAGGCATAAGTCATCATTGGTCTTACACTGGCTTTATAATTTCTTGACTTCATCTCAATCTTAATGTGTCTGTTTCGCCATATAGTATTATTAAGGCATCTTGCCAGTCTATTTGCTTTTGTATTTGATCTCTCACTTCTTTGTCCAGGTCTCCATAGCTAGACAGTGTAATTCCCAGGTATTTTATATCCATTACTTGTTCAATACTGATGCCATCATTTTCTATTTTACATCTGGTTGGTTCGTTGCTGACTACTATTGTTTTAGTTTTATGAGATGAGTTTGTGGACCAGTCTTTGCAGACTATCTTGATCTTGGGCTATCAATATTGCGTCGTCTCCGTAACAGAGATTTTTATTTCTTTGATTTTCATTCTGTATCCTCTTCCTTTGTTAACGCTTTTGATGATTTCATCCATGATCAAATTAAAGAGCATGGGGTCAATGAATCCCATTGTCTTATTCCGCTGCCTATTTCTATAGGTTCTGTAAGTTGTCCATCTATTCTGACTTCCATTTTGTTTTTTTTTTTCGTAGATGTTTCCGATAGTTTTTATAATATTTAGGGGAACTTCTCTATTATACAGAAGATGGATTACATCTTTGAGTCTTACTCTGTCAAACGCTTTCTTTAGGTCAATCAGACACAGAAATGCCGGTCTATTATAATCTAGTGATGTCTCAGTAATTTGCTTTACAACGAATATTGCATCTGTACACGATCTTCCTCTACGAAAACCCTGTTGTTCATATGCTAAACTTATCCTATGATTTATTAGCACCTGTAAAATTTTTATTGTAAGTTTTAGCGTAGTATTTAACAAGTTTATAACTCTGTAGTTTTCTGGCTATTTTTTTATTTCCTTTTTTGAATGTTTATGAGTAGAATTAGTTCGCTGGTTCTCCATTCGTCTGGTATTTTATTGTGTTTTATAATTTTATTAATTAATAATGTTAATTGTTCTGTCATATTTCAGTAGTTCGTTTGGTATCCCGTCTATACCTGCTGCTTTTCTGTTCTTCAGGTTTTCAAGTATTTTCCGAACTTCTAGCGTCGTTTGTTCTTCCTCTGCATATAGCTTTTTTATGTAGTCAATCCACGTATCCTTTTCTATGTGTTTTGGTCCTATTAGTTCCTTTACCTTCGTTCTTTGACCTCTTATGAAGCGCAATATTTCCTTTTACAGACCGTAAAAATCATGTTACATTTCTTTCGAAAAGCGTTCCCAGTGATCATTTTTTATTTTTCTTAAAAGTGCATGTGTTTCGTTTCTAATTGTGTTTTAATTATGGTATTCCTCTTGTGTTTTGGTTGACATGTATTTCAGGTAAGCTTTTTTCTTTTTTTACATTTGTCCAATCCACAAATTAGAAAATAGTACAAAAAATTTCATCCAAAACTATATTGTTAAGATATACAAAATACCACCTACTTATATCGTTTTATAAAACACCATTAATGTAAATTAACTCCACTTTTCCCGACTTTACCTCCAAGCAACAATAAATTATCACAACAAACAGATTGTTAGAGCACAAATTAGAATGTGAATAAATAAACTGTATGATATCATCACGACTGAATTAAGAAGGGAACGTACAAAAAATTAATGAAGTGTGTTACTAGGACAGAGCTACAAGAGGATGCTAATAAACAACGTTTTCAAGATTGTTTTGAGTTATTAATAGCAAAAAAGTATTTTTTTTATTATTTCTATTAAGTGTTTGACACTTTTTATTTATTTTTAGGAGCGTTTGCTATCTTTAAATATATTTTTTAAAAATGCTCACAAAAATTCTACAAGCAATACAAAATAAAATAAAATTTTTGCTCACAAAAATCTACAAGCAATACAAAATAAAATAAAAACGTTTATTGCTCTAACAATATGCATAATTTAAATCATTTCGCGTCTGCACATATTGCTGTCCCCCCTTAAAACACCTTGTTCTACTGCTGCTTGACTCCTGGACGTTATCTTAAGTAGGTATTATTTTCGGCGCTGTACCTACATATTTGCTTGGCGGCTGTGCCACATATTTGCGCTACAAATTTGACACATCTTTTGACTATATAAACACTGTAGTTACCCTAACACATTTATTCGCTCTTTGATTTTTGATAAAAAGGTCAAAATGCCATGCCAGACCAAACAAACTAAATTATCGGACGAAAAGCGTTTTGAAATTATTTTTCACTATAAAAACGACAAATCTAGTCGCGAAATAACATCCGCAGTAAACTGTAATCAATCTTCAGTAATTAGAGTCATTAAGAAGTATGCTCAACAAGGAAAAATCGACGACAGACCGCGTAGTTGCCGAACAAAGCCGAAAACTTCTGTTCGGGATCACGCTGCGTTAAGAAGAACAAGCATGGCAGACAGAAGCCTTAATTACACCCAATTGACGAAGCTGTGATCTGAATCTACAGGTGTAAGCGTGTGCACTTCCACTGTGAGAAAAAGACTGCTTAGTTTTGGTCTTAGAGGATGTAAGGAGCGGAAGAAACCACTGCTTTCAGAAAAGCAAAGATTGCAAAGTTTAAAATGGGCCAAGGAACATCGAATCTGGACAGCAGAGCAGTGGCAGAGGGTAGTGTTGAGTGATCCACTTTCAATATTAATAATCATGCTGAAAATGCCTACGTCAGGAGATTACCTGGTGAAGAATTTTCTCCAAAATGTGTTCTTCCCACAATTAAACAACCAACCTCCGTTATGATATGGGTTGCATGTTGTATCTGGGATGAGGAATGCTACCAAATACATTGAGGTACTACAGAATAAGATGCTGCGTAGTGGAAAAGACCTGTTTGGCGAAGAAAAATTTATTTTTCAGGATGATAATGCTCCTTGCCATAGAGCAAAATTGGTTAAAGCTTAGATGGAGAGCAATGAAATTGATAGGGTGGACTGGCCAGCGCAAGCCCCGGACCTCAATCCCATCGATAATTTGTGGCAAAGTATATCAAACATCATTTACAAAAGGAAACCCACAAATAATACGTAATTAAACGAGTCTCTAATCCACGCTTGGCATCACTGTACTTCCATGGAGGAACTGCAAAAATTAATAAATTCCATGCCCAAAAGATGTGAATTAGTTATTAAAAACAAGAGCTGGCCAATTAATTATTAAAATTAGTTTAAATTACTTCAATGTGATGTACAATATCGTCGTGATGTAAATAGCATAATTTTTGTAATATTAAATAAAAAATTTTCCGAACTACATTTTTTTATTAATTTTTGCTGTGTTTCCATTTTGTAATATTGTGTTTAAGTGCTTGTTTGATGTACATAGTAAATGGTTAAATAATATTTAAGGTAAATGCCTTAAACTTCTATTTTCATATATTTGGTAAGGTGATGCAGGACTTTTAAATATATATATATATATATATATATATATATATATATATATATATATATATATACCTGTCAAACATTCCGATACTACTTCAGCCCTAGCCCAACATCATGTTCAAACAGGCCACAAAATAGATTTCGAAAAAGCAAAAACCATCGCCCTCATCCGCTCCTTAAAATCGAGAATCATTCGTGAAGCTATCGAAATCGAAAAACGGCCTAACAGCTTGAACACGCGCGATGACGCGAAACGATTGCCGGCAACATGGCGACCCCTGCTTCAGCGACCTCCCGCCCACACCGCTCAGGCCACTTCAGTTCAGACCACGTCAGCGCATACCGTTCCCGTGCATACAGCGAGTATAAAAGCAGCCACAGAGGGTAAGACCGGTTGTCACTCGACACTGAGGAGTAGGCAGATTGAGACCTCAGTGTCGAGAGACAGTTCTTGCAATATAGAACACGATACTGGTACGTCTTGAGTGAGGGGAGTAGGCAGATTGAGACCCCAACTCGAACCGAACCGTATCACTCTTGATAATGGCTCCAAAATGGGTGCCGAAACGTCGAGTAATAAATTCTCAACGCGGTTCTTCCCGGGAACTAAGTAATTTTCATTCATCTGACCGCGGAAATGTATCCGAACATATATATATATATATATATATATATATATATATATATATATATATATATGTATTGTTATGATGTATTGTTTGTTTGAATGATGAGCAATGAGTATTTTTACTAATAGGGTTTTTATCGCGGTTCTCAAAGAATTAGTTTGTAAGTACTTTTTTAAATTATCTTTATTATAACTACTATGAAACACACATATATATCTAACCTAGCCAATGTAAATTTAAAATAAACTATCTTTAAATTGAAATTCTTATGAAACTAATTAAATTCTATAGACAATGTAAAATTTAAACAAACTATCTTCAAAATTGAAATTGTTATGACACTAACTAAATTATATTAACAAAATTTTGTACCTTTCTTTCACTGAATGCCTAAATGAACTGTTTTCCACTATATAGATTCTAATCACCACTGAATGTCTTCGTACTTTGGTTATCCTTGTTTTTGTGAAATTACTTTTTCCAATTATCAGCTTCTACCAATTTAAGATATATTTTTCTTCACCAGCATTTATAAACCACCAAGCAAACCAGCAAACAGCATTTATATTTACTCTTCTTTTCAATATACCAATATCCAATTATTATAAGTTGATTTATACTAATCTCCAATCATAATATAATTTTAATTTCTTCCAATATCCAACCAATATTCTTCTAATATACTTTTTTAATCTTCAATAATTATTTGTGTATAATTATAAATGTGCATTAAAAATATATGCATAATTTTTAATCTTCATTTAACTCACTATATTAAACAATTGGACTATTTGTAACTGATTGACTAACTGAATGCACTGGACCTACTTTCTTACTAAACTTTCTGACTGACTTTCTTACTAAAAACTGTCCTCTTGAATCCAAATCACGGGTATTTATATCTTTTTGGATGTTCCAGAATCATCTGGTAAGAGATCATGTTCCATTTGTTCTATTACTTCTATATGGATGTTCTCGAAAAAAGTATATGTTCGTTCCACAGACATAACCATTATTTCGAGAATGTTCGACCGTAAACAATGGTCAAATTCTGCATTCTGGAGAATTCGTTAATTTTCTATTGATAATTTTGTTGACATTTAGGCTTTTCAGATCAGAATAAACACTTAAATCAGTAAATATATATAAATTAAACAATTTAAACTAACATTATTATTATAACCCCACTTTATATTCCTAATTATTTAAAATGTCACTTGGAGAGTAAGTATATCTGTCTGTCACTCACATATGTATAGTTGGTTGACTAGTCACATGGCTCACTTAAATATATCTACCACATTATAATTACTAAAATACAACTTTTTACAATTATTATATGCTAATTTCTTAAAAATGCCCTCACATAAATATATTTTTATAAAATTCTCTAGTATATAACTTATTAAAATAACCAAATATCTAATATTATCTAATGTGTAACTTATAAATTAATTTCTAATCACTATTTTTCTTTCTCCTATATCATATCAATATATATATATATATATATATATATATATATATATATATATATATATATATACATATATATATATATATATATATATATATATATATATATATATATATATATATATATATATATATGTATGTATATATGTAATAAAAAGTTAAGTCCAGTTTTGAGAACTCACACATATGCCAATTATGATTCCTAGTGCTATTTGGAAGCCATTTATGCAAAAACTGTGTTTTATATCTTACACATATTCCATCTAATCTACTGTGCGTACGCGTAGGATGCGTTGGTATTGTTTTTGTATAAAAACTTGTAAAAAACTTACAACTGAATATACCAAGTAAAATTTCGGATCAACTAAATGAACTAAATTAAAGTGTCACCAGAGCAACATTATACATATAGTTTAATTAAATATGTGTTTTATTTAATCAAGTAATAATTATTACATAAATATTGTACTTTTTCTTTTTTGTATCCCTTTAGTCATTTTTCTGATATCTACCTGTATATAAAGAATTTCGCCTTCGTCTTTTCTGCGTACCCGTAAAACGTTTTGCGTGGAAATCAACATACAATTTATATTTATCAGTGTCAGCGTATATCTGAGCTACAAAATTTTGATTGTTATTTCTGTATTCTATAGGAACCATATATCATTTTTATGAGAAAGGCACCGAAATTATGTCTTTTCATATTACCATGCTGTATTGTATACCGGAGTAAATATTGGAATTCGAGGTTTCTCCCTAGGGATCCAAATATGGGATAATTATGGAGCCGATTTATGAGTTTTCTCTGTTGTTGTTGTTGTTGTTGTCTGTATTTAAATATATTTGAGAGACGTTGGCGGTCTGGTAAGACAGTGGATTATACTCTATGAGCATCAAGACGATGTAGTTGGATACTGTACTCTGTTTGAAAATTATTAATAGCACAGTTTTTATCATAAAACTGATAATCTTAACCTAATGTAATTTGTAATTTTAACAAACCAATAATGTGGGTAACTATAGTTTATTTTTATGAACGAGAGAGTAATTAGTATAATTTTAACTGGTAGCTCCGACCACTCCATGGGCGTGCTCAAGATTAATTAAAAAATTACTTTGAATAATTGTAAAAAATAAATGAATTATTTCAGTGTTATAAAGTGTTATGTGTATGTAAACAAAAGTGACCTCTTTTATCACACACTATATTAGAACTGACTGGCCTACATTAAAAAGGGTTTTAAAAAATTCACATTTTTTTTTATTTTTAAAAATTACAAAAGAGAAAAAGAGTTTTTAAAACCGTCTAAGGTATGTTAAATAGATGAATAAAAATATTAATATAAAACTTACAGCTACTTGTTACAAATCCAAATCAGATTCAGAAGATGAACTTTCAGAACCAAGATTTATAATAACTGGCTCGATCATTTTATCAGTAATATTGTCCAGCTTCCACATTTTTTCCTCTTCCTTAATAGTGTGATTTACTGCCTTTTCCCAGTTTTCAGGTTTTACATTATTTACGGCCTCCAAAAACAACTGTTTAACATCATGAATTTTAAAAGTGGTATTTTTTCTTGAAACTTCACTCTTTATCTGTGCCCATACCAGTTCAATCGGGTTTAATTCACAATGATATGGTGGGGATCTAAGTACTGTCATTCCACGATTTTTGGCAATTTCATCAATTTCGTATTTTTTAAATTTTTCTTTATGAAGGGCACACAACGAATAAAGTTCCTTTCTTATAGATCCGGGATGGTACGTAATATTTTTTGAACTCAGCCAATTCTGCAAGTCTTTTTTTAACCACTTGGTTGTGGGCAGTCCTTCTATAAGTCTGGAGTGATAACTTGCATTATCCATTACTATTACACAGTTCTTAGGAAGAACTGTGTAGTCACCGGTACGAGTTGATTCAAAAGTTAATAAACCACCTTCAACAAAACCGTCTGAACTGCCAATGTGTACTATTATCAGCCTGCGTCCCTTTCCTGATGGTGGGTTTAAACCAGTAGATAAGTTATTTACAAAAGCGTGCCTTTGACTTGTAACAGTTTCATCCTGCCAAAATTTATTTGGTGTATGACCCTCGTTGATCCATGTTTCATCAAGATAAAATATTTTTCTTTTTTGGTTTCTCATTTCCTTTATGGTTCTTAGAAAATGTCTTCTCCATATGACAATATCGCTTCTTTCTAATAAAATAGACTTTCTGGGATTCTTTTTCCAGCGGAAGCCTATTTCTTTTAAAAGTTTCCATAACGTACTTCGACTCATTTCTGGGTAATCCTTATCATCTCGAACTGAGACAAGAACTTTATCCAATGTTGGAAATTCTTGTCTAAAGAAGAATTCATGCACTTTCCGTCGAAGTCCTTCTTTAAAATGATATTCTATTTGAAATTTTGGTTTCCCTGGAGCATTACGTGGCATTTGAAAACTACCACATTTACTCTTCTTTAATAACTCTGTAAATCGTAGATTTCCCAACACCAAGTGTACTGCTAACTAACTCAACGGTCTCTTCAACACTTTCACATAAACGTTTGTCTGTAAATGATTTAAAACAATTAAATATTAATGTTTTTTCATTAACTGTTAGAGGACCAATTTTTCGGCGTTTACACGGCACTTCCAAATTTTCCATAACACTAGTAAACACAATAAACTGCACCTTGCAACTGAAGTACCTACTTTTAGTGAACTGTTAAGAATTTTGAATACGCCACTTGGACCTTCCTACAAAATGGAAAAACCCACTATCACATTTTCTGTGTAATAAGTTTAGAAGGTAATTATCTAGTCAATTACTGTCGTAGATTCCTGGAATTAAAGAATTAAATGTTTGATTGTTGAAACCCTTACTTCGTGGAATGCACTCATTTCTCAAAAACGTTTTATTTTATCTAAAGAATTAAACTTTATTTTGCAAATAGGTAGGTACTCATTAAACTTTTATTGGTTATATATAACCAATAAAATAAACATCTTACATTTCTTGCAAATTCATTAGTACCTGTTAACCTCCATCACTCCGACACTGGCAACCTTACTTAGGGATTAGTAACTCTCACAACTATTGTATTCTATTCTGCTCCAACCTTTATACCTGGTGGTCATACTCAATTTAAAATTGTTTTCCTATATACTTCTGTAAACTTGTTGACAAATATCTGTTTTTCATTGAGTCACCCGTATCAACAGTTTAGGGATTTGCATACATAATTTATTGTTTTATTACTCTCTCATACATAAAAATACACTATACATAATCTATTCAAGTATAAAACTTATCATCAAAAGACTTTTATTAGAGAAGATTACAATTTTCAATCAACATAAAAGTTTTCATTGTCAATTATTTTAGTTAATATTTACATTTGCATCTGTTCAGACTTTTAAACATAATGAGCAGAACTGCTAGTTTTGTACTAATCGCAATAAAAAGTAGTAATAAGCGAACTATTGTAATAAATATGCCAGAAACTCCTGTGAAATTAATAGTCCGGTCAATGACAATTTTTCCTAATAATTTTCTGAGCCTGCACCGATTTGCACCAAAATTTGGTTATAGGTTCTACTTACCTTCAACTTCAAAGTTGTGTTCAAAGACCCTGTGCCGTAGGGTGCTTTTATCCGGGGCTCTTCTGGGGGGTAAAATGCTTTTTATTAAAAATCACACCGTGAATAAATATATTAACGAATTTTAAGCAACTTTTGTTCTATACATTTTTTTCTGAGAGTCAATACTTTTCGACTTATACTCAAGTGAAAATACCAATTTAAAAAAAAATAATTTTCAAACGGTTTTTTGGGAATTACTGAAAAAGTATGTATTTTATCAAAAAAATAATTCTTATAGAAAAAACATAAAGGATGGTGGTTTTACGGTGTCTGTAAGCTCAAATACAAGTGGAAAAATAGCTTATTGAAAGTTTATTCTTGTTCGTCAAACGCCAAAATGCAATGTTTCATCGTGAAATATGAAAAAAAAAACCGATGCATTTTCGTGCAAAACTCTTATAACCTTTTTTTGTAGTACTGAGAGTAGCTCTAGAGTTATGACAAAAATAAGGAAGGTTTTTTTTCTGAGTTAAAAAAAGTGAAAATCACCCCCTAATTACCACCCTAAGTAAAAATAATCGTTACTCCTTTATTAGTTCTCTTTGGTAGTGTACTATAATATGCTCTAGAAGTTTGGTTGGTTTAAAATGCTTAGTTTTTAAAAAAAATGAGTTTCAAGTGAGAGGAGGACTTTTGTATTTCTACAAAAAAAATCCATTTTTTTTAAATAAATCAAAAAATATTAGATAAGCAAACTTTTTGTACAGTACAAAATTGTAGGTTTAGCTTTTCTATTTGTTGTTCTATATGTATTTCGCAAAAAAACCGTATAAAAAAGTGTTTTTTTTTTTGTTAAAAACTTGATTTTTACTGGCGAATATGTCGAAAAGTATTGACTTTCAGAAATAAACTATAAGATATAAGTTGTTTAAAATTGGCTAATATATTCATTCCCGGTGTTATTTTTAATACAAAAGAAATACCCTCGAGAAGGGATGGCAAGAGGCACAGGGTCAACTTTGAAGTAGCGGATAAGTAGAACCTGTTGCCAAATTTTGGTACAAATTGGTGCAGGCTCAAAACATTATATAGGTACGCTGTTTTTTACCTTCATTGAGTGGAGTGTAAAGCATCATTTAACAGTGCATTTTGAAGACTTTAGTATTAAATGTACATTCATGTTCTGGAGTTGAAGTACCACATACAAGTACCACAGATAGTCAAGCGGCAATGGGGGCTCTTATAAACCCTAAGGTGAACAATAAACTATGGAGAGAATATTGAAAACTGTACAGACTGACGGAACATAACAAAATCACACTAGCATGGGTTTCTGGTCACAAGGAAAATATTAGGCAATAAAAGAGTTAAGGAACTAACCAGGTGTCCCTTCGGGGCACACAGGGGATGCCTGCATACAATGCCGGCTTTGAACCAAAGTATTTTGTACCTGATACTCTTCTGGTTAATTCCTTAACTTTTTCATTAAAGTATGTTCGGAAGTGGGTCCACAGTTCTCTAAATGGGAGATACTGAAGTCAGAAAGTAAACAAGTGAATCGTACCAGCTGAAAGAAAAGTAAAATAAATAAAATAAAGAAATAAAAAGAAAAAAGGGCACCACCACCTTACCTTTTCTCTGAGTGACAAGGAAAACTCAAGGATCCTGCATTATATTGGATTCATATACAAATGAAAAAAAAAAAAGTATAAAAACAATAGAAGAAATAGGTTAATCTTTTCCTAAACTGTTCAAAGCAAAAAGAAACGGTCACACTTTTGTTGTACCTTATTAGAAATTATTAGAGCCTGCACTGCCTGACTGACCGACAGCCAAATTTAAAATTCGACTTACTCCCCTGACAATGCAAATAGGAATCCTCTCTTATTTTTTCTCGCGACGATCCAAGCTGCCTCAACCTTCGACCTTCTCTCTTCCGGTTACGCAAAACTCACTTTTTAGATGCATTTCACAGAGGCGTATTCCTAGCACTTAGTTTCTGCTAACGGCATTTTTCAATGTAAAGTAATAATTGGATTTTATTTATACTACTCGAACAGACACAAAAGTGTTTTTTTTTTCGAAGATTTTGAGACGCAATTCAAAGGTGTTTTTTTTTCGAAGATTTTGAGACGCAATTCAAAGGTGTTTTTTTTTTTCGAATATTTGTAAGACGCAAATTAAAACTTTATATAAAATGAAAGAAAAAAATTCTACAGTATTATTAACTTTTGTTACACTCCAATTTTGCTTCATTTGACTTCTTATTATTTTATAATATAGTACAGTAATATCGTAGTATAGTTGTAAGACCTAAGAAGCAATATATCTAATAAACGTTTTTTTTTTCAGGTACGGTTTTGTTCAATTTGTTCCCATTATCGTAAGTATATATCAATTTTTTTATTGAATTATATCGAATACAAGACAACGTGTATAAATGAGGAGTTGGTAACAGAAATCCATTTAATCGTTTCTAATTATTTCGTATTTATTTTCATGTTTTTTTATTTGTTCATAAATGCTGCTTTACAATCTAAAACATATAACTTTTGGCTTACTGGCAAGAAGTTTTCTTCCCTTGTTTGAGTTTTTCTAATTTTTTGTTGTCGTTGTACTGACGCATTATCTTCAACGTCAGGGTTAAAAAAATGCTATCCATGAAGATGTTCATTAGAATTATGACTGCAAAACATATTTGGAATTCTCTTTAAATGTCATTATAAACGATGATCAGTTGACACAAAACTATAGAGCTGAAATTAAAAGTAGTACTCTCAATTATTATATTGATAATTCAAAACATATTGTAACGAGATTAAATCAAACGAGCGATTCGAATTTATATAAATATATTTATTTATAAGTTTACAGTTCGGTAATACCTTATCAACTAAACTAACTCATAACATCGTTACATATATATACCAAAAAATATATTCTCAAATCTTCTGGGATAGTCCCACGTCTAATTCGTTGTTTGACAAATAGGCTGGGTTGTACAGCGCTCGATACATCGCGAAGGTTCTCGATGTCATTTCGAGATGCAACCGTTACATAGGCCATGCCGAAAGCATGTTCGTAACAATATGTAAGAATAGAATTTTTATGCGTAAGAGGACCTGAAACACACCCAATTCAGCCAAAATATTGACTAATGTTGACAACTATGCTGCTCTAAAGTCTCTGCAAGTTGTCATTAAGTACCAGTTGGAAGTGCAATTAGTCAACTGGCTAAGTACAACAAAGTAAGTGTGTTATAGGTGCCGGAGTACATAAGAATTGCTGAAAAAGAGATTGCTGGTAGTCTTGCTAAATAAGGAGCTAGTACTTGTTTTATCGCACCAGAATTATTCTTCTTCTAAATGTGCCTATCTTCTAGAGATGTTGCCGACCACATTGACCCATCTTATTCTATTCACAGTAGCTCGAAATAGATAAGTTGACGTTAGACCAGTTCACTTCCTAAGATTAGCCAGCCAGGATATAAGCCTACGTCCAGGATCTCTCTTACGCTCAATCTTGCTTTGCAGAATCAACGTTAAAAGTCGGTATTAATTATCATTCTGGCAATTATAATTTTGTTGGTTATGCGCCTGAATAGTTCAATTGAACTGCATCCAAACCATTCACGGAGATTGCGTAGCTACGAGATTTTACGTCTTCCTACGCTTCTTCTGCCTTTTGCTACTTACAGAGTATAATTAAAAGAATTGGCTAGGTTGTCAACGCCATAAGGAATAATTATTAAAATAGACTCCAAAAGTCAAATGGCTCTCTTCTGGGTACCATTTTAGAGAGAGAAAGCCAGAGAGACAGAGAGAGAGAGAGAAAGAGAAAGAAAGAGAATGGGATTATAATTTGTGACATCAGTATTGTCGTACCTACTGTCAATCGGCATCGAAAATATTCGGCGATACAATCGGTAATTATGATCTTTAAAGGGATAACGAAATTTATATAAAATCTAATGGATGTTAACGATATGTAAGATAAATACAACAGCTGGTAAAAACAGAAGTGCAGAGCAATGGTTTTCGAAAGAGAATTTAGTTGTAAACTTAGATAGGCAACCAACATTACTTTTGAATTTAATAAGAGACTGGTAAAGTGACAATGGCAGCAATTATTGGAAGTCTTTTTTCTAAAGGTTAAATGGAGTCATGTAAGGTGTGTGCCTAGATGGATATCGTACGGGGAAGAAGGTTAATTCCTTCCATATCATCGGAAAATGTTGCAAAGTGTTTGTTTATTGCTTGTTGGTAAGTCAGCCGTATATATCAGATACATGATTGGTCCGAGCACACTACTGTAAAGTACACCAGATAGAGATAGGGTAAAGTTTTGTCTAGGATTCATATAATTTACCAGATATCTCCTTTCTGTAGATTTAATCAGCTGGAAGTAAGGGTAAAATAGGTTTTTTTTTAATTGTCGACGTCCTGTGTGGTACACTGTCAAAAGCTTGAAAGGTGTTTTAAAACACTGAAGCACAGTAATATGTAGACACAGCATAGAGACTGTTTTATTGTAAATCAACAATCTACAAATAATAAATTTCTAACTTTTGAAAAATATTTCTATATTATTTGTATTATATTGTAGTATTTTTAAATAATCCTGGGTTCAATAGAGAGATAGATAACTCACTTCTTTTTTTCTTTTTGTAAAACAATAAACTACTAACAACATAAATTTTAGGAATGTCCAAAAACATGGAAAACCACATAAAAATTCAAATATTTCCTGCACCAAAAGTCATTTATTAAACCTACAAACAAAATACAACAAATTTGACTGAAAAATAGAGTCTGCTTTATTCTGTTTATTTTGTAAACGGTTCTGTAGCATGATAATGGTTGGAACTATATTTGAGCACATTTCATTCGAACCCCAGAAAACTCCATTTTTTACTTTATTACACGGCAATCCCGTTGAATATCGTTTATTTACACGCACTTTTCATGATAGTTAGTGAAATATAGTGTTTGGATGATGACAGTTGGCAATTTACAATTTGTACTGTGAAATTTCGCAAAATGTTAAATGAAACAACAAAAAAAAAACAGTAAAAGTATTAATACGCTAATTTTTATTTTATGTAAACTAGATTTCCAAAAATTAAACGCAATTTAAACTCCGCCAATAATGGCCTTAACGCCTTTAGAAGTAGCCTAGTTTGCAGAATTAAAGTAATAAGAAAACGTACTGACGATCCTTAAAAAATATTAAGGCACTTGTACTGATACAATAACAGTTGAATTATTAAAAAATGGAGGACCAGTACTAGGGAAACGGATAAGTTCTTTTAGTCACCAAAATCTGGGAAGATAAAACAATCTCTGGAAATTGGGAAAATGGAAATTGAGCCATTTATACATCTCATTCACAAGAAAGGAAATGAGCAAAAGTTCTTGCAACTATAAAGGAATTATATTATTAAACATATCATACATAGTGTTCTATGTGTTCTAGTCTATTTATTTAGTTGAAACAAGCCTTTGACACTATAAATAGAAAAAAATGTATGGAAGAAGCCTGTGCTTATGGTTATATCCAAAAAGCTCGCTCAGATTGGTACAACTTACTCTCATTGATACCAGGGTAACTGCATTAATTCAAAATATAAAAACTGACAACTTTGAGACAGATAATGGTGTAAGACAAGGAGACTCAGCGTTATTGTTTAACTTTTTGCTACATGCAGCAATATAAAATGTTGACATCCACGGGAGCAATATAACCAAGAGCAAACAAATACCTGCATATATGCCGATGATGTCATGATAGTTAGTCGTAATCACTAATGACACAGCATTAAAGGAGACTTTCAAAGATCTTGAGAAAGCGACTTAAGTATGTAGAATTGAGGATAAATCAAAATAAAACCAAATATATATTTATACGTAAAGGGCAAAACGAAACAATAGAATCTTTTTCCAAATAGGTCTCCACAGTTTTGAAAAGGTAGCAGAATTTACGTACTTAGGTTCTCTAGTAACGAAAATGTAATGATGTAAGTGCCCAAATAAAGAAGAGAATAAGCAATGGCAAACTGAGCATATTACTCAAACTAATAACTGCTTACTTCAAAAATATAAGGCAGAATTCGAAGATTCAATTTGGTAAAACACTAATAAGACCCATTGTGACTTATGGTTGTGAAATATGGATCTTGCGAAAGTAAAACGAAAATGCCCTGAAAAGTTCTGAAAGGAAAGTGCTCAGAAAGATTTTTGACCTGTCCAGGAGCAGTTGTGGGTTACAGAATCCGCATGAACTTTGAGCTCGACAGTAAAGTTTGTTAAATCTCATAGATTTCGTCGGCTTCAAAGAAATTCAAAAAGTATCACCGAATGGATGTCGGTCGAAAATAGACGACTAGGCCGCCCTAGAAAGTGTTGGTTAGAGAGTGTCGAGAATTATCTGGATGAAGGATGGGAGTTCTGAATTGAATAAGAGTCGACAATGGCAGAACGAGATGGAATGTAGCTGTTGAACAGGTCAAAAGTCACAGATAGACAGTTGTAGCACTAGAGAAGGAAGAAGAAGATTTATGTTAACACTTGTCACTAAATTATGCAGTACGAATTTCAACAAATTATCTAAATCATGTACAGTCAGAAACTTTCAAATTTCAATTTACCAACCACTATACAAATTAATCTATACATGCTACCATTTTATGAAAGAATAAAATACATTGGCTGCGTTATTCGCCAGACTAACCTAGTAGTATTAAAAGAAGCAGGAATTAACAACCATAATCTAAAAATAATTAGAAACCTTTATTAGAATAAGACAGCAAATCTAAGTATTGTTCTGAAGCTATTTTCTTGTGGCATTTTAAATTAATTAATATTTAAATGGGAATAAGCCACAATTAAAGGTTAAAATACATTTATTGACGTTTCAATTTCCACTTCGGAAATCGTTCTCAAAATACAAACATTAGTAAATTAAACAAATTTTGTTTTTGTTACTTAGTGAAAAATTCTTCTAATAATTTAATTTTATCTGACTCATCTATATTGACAATTCAGACATACATTATACATTTTAAAGTAGACGACTTTAAAATGACATTGCCAATATTGTTGAGTTGCGTTCCTGGGACGACTTTACTTATAAGATAGTTCGTTCGATTACATGAAATCAACTTTAACGTGAGAATATCCGTCAGAAAAAATCATAACATGTAATTCGTCTTTAAAAAGACAAATACATGCCATGATGACAGTAAAATTCTCCCGTTAGTGATTCCATAGTAAATTATGAGGGAAAAACCAGGAAAAAACCTCATAATACTATCCCGACATGGTAAGTATTTGATCTTGCATTTAGTTTACCTTCAATAAATACCAAATTCCGATTTTATATGTTTGTTATTTAAAAAATATAAATGATGTATTCTCCATATGTTACTGACTTACCAATACTGGTATTTTCCTTTTAATAACTTCCTCTTTCAATATGGGTAACCAGATCCTACTACATTCTGCCGAGGAATTCGCGACGCAATTGGTCTCATTTAGCATAATTAGAGCCGCTTCTTTGATTTTTCTCTTTTTACCATCAGTTTCTTTTAGGACTATATTTGAATCATTCCATTGAACCCTATGTTCATTATCCCATGCATGTTTACATATTTGAGATCTATCAAATTCTCTATTTTTAATATAGGATTGATGTTCACTTATTCGAACATTTAATGGCCTTGATGTTTCACCTAAATAAAACTGATCGCATTCACATAACAAAAACAAAATTTGTTTAATTTACTAATGTTTGTATTTTGAGAACGATTTCCGAAGTGGAAATTGAAACGTCAATAAATGTATTTTAACCTTTAATTGTGGCTTATTCCCATTTAAATATTAATTAAGCAAATCTAAGAATGAAACGTGAACGCACGTGAAAATCATACGTGAGGTGAGGCAAGGCTGTGTTTTATCTCCTTTAATCTTCAATATTTACTCTAAAAGAATTTTATGGAAGCTTTGCACGAAACTGAAAAGGTCATTCTTCTAAATGGGTACCGGCTAAACAACATCAGATATGCAGATGACACCATAGTATGTGCGGACAATCTAGAAGACCTACAAGTCCTTATGAACAAAATCACGTATTACAGTCAACAATATGTACTCAATATAAACGTAAAGAAGACCAAGCTCATGATAATTAGCAAGAAAAAGATAACAGAAGGTTAACTCTACGTCAACCAAACCCCAGT
Organism: Diabrotica undecimpunctata; assembly: GCF_040954645.1. Classification (NCBI taxonomy): domain Eukaryota; kingdom Metazoa; phylum Arthropoda; class Insecta; order Coleoptera; family Chrysomelidae; genus Diabrotica; species Diabrotica undecimpunctata. The sequence goes on from NC_092809.1 coordinate 143,592,505, forward strand.
AGAAAGAGTGACGCACTACAAATACCTCGCCACAATAATAAATAAAGAAAGGACAAACAACCAGGAGATAAGTGCGCGCATTGGAAAAGCTAGATCCACCTTCAACTGGATAGGGGCCTTCTTCAAGGGCCACAACCTTTTTCCTGCTATAAAAGTAAGAATGCTGCGATGCTATGCCTTCTCTGTCGTTTTTTAACGTGTTGAATATAGATCTTGAATGAAGATAGGTGCAGAAGATTGAAAGCATTTGAGAAGTGGCTATATCGGAGAATACTTAATAGTCCCCGGACCGGGTTACAAATAAGGAGATCCTCAGAAAGTACTGACCACCATGTAATCTTGAAAGTTACAATACTTCGGACACATTATACAAAATGAATCCAGATATGCCCTCCTACAAGCCATATTGCAGGAAAAAATATTTGGAAAGCGAGATCCAGGAAGAAGAAGAACATCCTGGTTAAAGAACCTCAGAACGGATAAAGAAGATCTCAGAAAATAAAGATTGCCATGATCATCGCCAACATTCGTCACGGATAGGCACATCAAGAAGAAGAACGTAGTAGTAAAAAATTTAAATGGATTTGTTACTTAGACTAGAATACGCTGGTAAATTGGATCGCTCTGTGGATCAGCAGTATGACAAGAAGTGGGGGCTTGCGTCCCGTTGTTACTCAATTCATAGATCCCCCGCTGTAGATTAGGTTCCTCCTCCTCCTCATTCCTTGAGCCCCCGTGAGGGCGTGGTGATACTCTAAATATTATTAGCTTGCTGTCTCCGTTAGTTGCGATCCTGTGCCATATGGACGGCTTCATGTAGAGATGTTCCCACCAGAGTCTTCATTTGGTCTGCTCATCGTGTTGGAAACCTTCCTCTTGGTATTTGGCCTTCTACCTTTCCTTCTACTACCAATAGTTCCATGGTTTACTTTTTTTAATGGCCTGTCTTTTATATGAAGGTTTTACAGAATTGATAGGTTGGTTTTATGTCTAGGACACGCGTAGAATTCTTCTATAGACTCACATTTCAAAGTCCATGTTTCAGCTGCGTGTATGTGTCAATTGGAAACATAAAAGCATTGACCAACGTGAGCTTACTATTCCTTGTTATTGCTCGCTCTTTCCATATTTTAAGTCCGAATTCTTTGCTTATCCGGCTTAGCCGTTCATTGATGGTATCATTTGGACTTCATTCGCTGCTATTATGTGTCATCTGCGTATCGCAGGTTGCTGATTTTTCTGCCTCCTATCGTCATTCCTCCATCTCATTCTTTTAGTACTTTTCTTATTAGACTTATCATTTAGATTAGGTTAGGTGTATTTTAATTTTAGTTTTCCAGAGGTACATGAAAAAAAAATTGTGAAAAAATATCGGCGCTTTTAATTGTTATTCCATCGTCTTTTAACAGTTCATTTAATATTCAATGGGTTCCTGGAGCCTTTCTGTTTTTTAATATACATAGACTATCCCTAATTTCTTCTATTGTGATTTAGATCTTGTCTTCTCATCACTTTCTTTTCCTTCTACTTCTGTAGGTCTAATATCGTCTCCATTGCTAAGTTCTTTTGTATAAGATCCGTTGTTCTGCTTTTTTATTTCGTTTGAATTTTTATATTCATTTTTTTTATCTTTTTTTCTACATCTTGTTTACATTTTCTACCTTTGTTACTGAGTTAGCAACGCCGAAAATTAGTTTTTAATCTGACCATATATTTGGCCATGTTAATGCTCTTGTGTCACGAATTTGTTGTAGTATTATTTCTCTATTTCTTATTAGGTAGTCTATCGTTGACTGTTTTATATTAGGACAAGTGTACCTGTGTTGAGGTTAGTGGGGGAAGAAGGTATTGTTTATTTTCAAAGTATTGGGAGCGCAAAATTCAATGAGATTTGTATTACGATTTATTGTGTCTTTGTTAAATCGCTATTTTATATTGTCTAGTGTTGTTGTTGTTTTCTACTTTTTCAATAAGATCTTCAAGAATTAATTTTTTTTAACTATATGTTTTTAAATTAAATTTAACGTAAACTGATATAATATCCAGTTAACTAATTTCCCTAATCCAGGTCATTTTCAGGATTCTATGGGTGATATATTTTGTCGTTGCTTGTGCAGTGAAAGACCCACTCCCAAGCTAGCATAATTTCCTTTGCCTTTTCCGCTGTAAATGAGTAGGAGATTTCGGTATTTTGATGTTTTTTACATCACTTCTTGTAATTCTCTTGTATCTCTTGATTTCTTTTTGTCCATGATTAAGATTCCAGCATGCTAATCGTAATTTTCGTAATTTGGTATTTTTTCTCGTAGTGTTTTTCTTTGATAAAGTCGTTTTCAAATATTTCTGTTTTGTATTAGAGGCTCTCTAATCCGTTATGTGAGCATTTTTTTACCGAGGCAGGTTGCAGGCCTCACATTCGAACCCTCCTCTTTTGTCTGGGTTTGGGACCGGTTATTAAGCTACCAGATCCGACTAACAGCAGCACAGAGAAAGTTTATTGCAGATTGTACGGCAAAGATTATAAGGAATATCACAAATTTCTTCAAATATCGATAAAATATCTGTGGAGACCAAGAAAAGAAATAATTAAATACATAAAGAAATATTACAGGAGGCGTATGTTCAGCAGTTTACCAAAGAGACATTTATACGATTTCGAGAAAGAACATTATTGAATTTCGAGAAGACGACCTTATTCGACAATATATCCTTTTATACGGACATTGTGACACATCAAACGTAGCAAATAAAAATAATATACAGACTACTCGCTGTATCTTCAAAACGAAACGAAATTTTTCAATAAAAATATATACACTTCCATCGTTTTTGACGTGAAATTTTTATCAAAATGTAGGACGCAAATTCGGAATTGGCAATGCCACTTTCCTAGGCACGGTATTCATCTCGTGATCATGTAAAGCGTCGGCAAATAAATGATGTGTAGCGACGATGTAATGCAATAAACTAAAAACTGCATTTTTCTGATGGAATTTAAATGAAAATGGACACACATTTGTTGCCAAATATTAGAGCTACACAGGGCCGGTACTTCAAATATATTCACATGAAATATACAGGAAATTTTAGAGGAAGTTAAGTTTACGCAGACTCTACAACATCTCCCGTGAATGCCGAATTAAATAGATATAATGAAAAAGACAGTAAAGATTCCATTTCACGTACAAATCGTCTATGTATCTGTTTATTATTTTATACGTATTTCGCTTTAGTAAAGCTCATCAGAACAGTTATTCATAGGCGTTCTCAACATGAAAAATAGATCTTTCCTGTCTTAAGAAGCAACAATAAAATGGCTTCGAAACGGACGCAATAGCGACATCTGATATTAAATCCGTAAAATAGTTTCGAAACACAATTCAGATAACTGCCTTAATCTGAGCCTTCTATTAATTGTAAGGCATAGCCAGACGTTTATAAAGATGTTAATAGAGACATGGGGAATCTAAAATTTGCATTCCACATGTCTCCTCAACTAAGCAGAAATCGTTAGCGAATTGGTTTCTTGTACTCATACAGAGTAGATCCGAATAAAATGAAAAAGACAGTGAAGATTCCATTTCACGTACAAATCGTCTATGTATCTATTTATACGTATTTCGCTTTAATAAAGCTCATCAGAACAGTTATTCATAGGCGTTCTCAACGTGAAAAATAGATCTTTCCGTTCTTAAGAAGCAACAATAAAATGGCTTCGAAACGGACGCAATAGCGACATCTGATATTAAATCCGTAAAATAGTTTTGAAACACAATTCAGATAACTGCCTTAATCTGAGCCTTCTATAAATTGCAAGGCATAGCCAGACGTTGATAAAGATGTTAATAGAGACATGGGGAATCTAAAATTTGCATTCCACGACATGTCTCCTCAACTAAGCAGATCTACTGATCTACTCTGTATAAGTACAAGAAACCAATTCGCTAACGATTTCTGCTTAGTTGAGGAGACATGTCGTGGAATGCAAATTTTAGATTCCCCATGTCTCTATTAACATCTTTATCAACGTCTGGCTATGCCTTGCAATTTATAGAAGGCTCAGATTAAGGCAGTTATCTGAATTGTGTTTCGAAACTATTTTACGGATTTAATATTAGATGTCGCTATTGCGTCCGTTTCGAAGCCATTTTATTGTTGCTTCTTAAGACAGGAAAGATCTATTTTTCACGTTGAGAACGCCTATGAATAACTGTTCTGATGAGCTTTATTAAAGCGAAATACGTATAAACAGATACATAGACGATTTGTACGTGAAATGGATCCTTTACTGTCTTTTTCATTTTATTCGGATCTACTCTGTATGAGTACAAGAAACCAATTCGCTAACGATTTCTGCTTAGTTGAGGAGACATGTCGTGGAATGCAAATTTTAGATTCCCCATGTCTATATTAACATCTTTATCAACGTCTGGCTGTGCCTTGCAATTTATAGAAGGCTCACATTAAGGCAGTTATCTGAATTGTGTTTCGAAACTATTTTACGGATTAAATAGATATATTACAACGGACCTGCAAACTTTTCAAAGGACTTTTAAAAAGGTTTTATTTGGCTCTGTAAAGCACGTCTCCACAATTTCAATTGCCCCTTCTTTAGAAGAAAATGTATGAAATTTTAGATTTTTTTTAGTCGAGAAACGATATAATAGGCAGAAGAAATATTAGTCGACCACGCAAAAGATTGAGTTAAAACCTTGATAAACCTCGTATTAGGCTTTGTTTGATTTCCTTGGTTTTAAACTTCACCCGCATAAATTTTCTGCGTGTGTATTCCTAGATTTCTAACTACTAAAAGCCACTAAACGTTCTATCCATATTTCAACAACCTAAAAGATTAAAACCAACGTTTCGCCAGTAAATTCCTGTCGCCACTTTCCACCGATAAATATTACAAAAAGACCGTGTTCGGAAAAAAAGTTCGAGGGAACTTGTTTGCCATTTTATTTATGTCACCTGCGGGAATGACAAACACAACCAGAAGTACTTAAATTAATTGAATCTTGTGTCAAATAACTACGCGGAAAGCCATAAAGTTGTCGTTTTATAGTTCCCCGTTTGGACCAGAAATCGGTGAGCTTTAAACAAAAAGTTTAAAATAAAAATGTACAGTTGTGCAGTTTGGCCGACATAAAGAAAAGTCTCAAGGAAGTTGGACGTGTTTCCTTTCTGGACGAGACTTTGTCAGTTTATGAATTAAGTTTGCACATAGTGAATAATATTGAAATTTTTCTTATTTAAATATGAAAGTAGCTTTATACTTTAGCTCAAGAGACTGAAGGAGTTGGGAAATACGTTGGGAAAAGACTAGGAATATAAATTTGGTATTGATAATACAGAGTTTTCAAAAAATCGTAATTGTAATAGGTCTTTCAATAATCTTTCCTTCGACTGGAAGGTTAGTAACTCCCACATAGGGAATTCAAAACCGTTAATAACCTAAGCTAACTTGTATATAAAATTCTGTTTTCTGTTGAACACAAATTTACAAAAAATAAGATAATCTAAAACATTTTTGAGTATTTTCGTCACTTGTGTAAGATATAGACGAGAGTTGTTTGTCAGGAATATAATAAAAGTCATAAACACCATTTTTGATCCAAAATTTGTTGATGGCAGCAGTAGTGCAATTTGCAAATCTCTGCTTTAAATTTCACAACATGCCTATATACATATAGCACATATATCAAGTACCTTATTAGCAAACTGTATCAAGAAAACCTGGCATATATTCGAATGAACGAATGCCTATCTGACGAATACACTTCAGAGAAGGGAGTATGTCAAGGATGCGGTTTGTCCCCCTTAGTTAACATTTACACAGAGTTCAAAATGCGCAGAGCTTTGGATGATTGGAATGGACGAGTAAACCTAGGCGGTGTCTATCCAAGATATCTACCTTAACTACAACAAAACCAAAATCATGGTTATTGATTGCCAAAAATATTTTCCTGAAATCCGAACTATTGCGGGGTGCGAGTTAGTCTCCACTATGATATATTTTGTAGCTCTTGTTAACAACACAGGCAGTATTAAACCCGAAATTTGAAGACGCATACAACTAACAAGAGGAGCAATGACTAGATTAAACGGGGTATGGCGTGATCGTCACATAACTATGACAAACAAAAAAAGACTCGTTTTTAATCTGATCTTTTCCCTATTTTTGTACGCATGCGAGACCTGGTAAGTCAAACAATCAGATAAACGACGCACAGACGCTTTTGGAATATGGGCATGGAGGTGACTGCTTCGAAAACCATGGACTGCTCGCCGCACGAATAAATTCTTTGCAAACTAGTCTAATTATCAATAAAAACCACAGAGGATACCGGACCACCAATATTACGGAAAGACGTCATCTATGCCATCAAAACACAAAAGAGGGCAAAGCTACTGGACCAGATGATGTGCCCATCGAATTATTAAAACTCATTGATGAAGGCAGTCTGCCACAATTCCCAGACAATGGCTGCAATCGACCTTTGTGGCAATACCCAAAAAGTCAAGTGCAATATCTTGCTCAGATCACAGAACAATGGCTTTATTGAGTCACACACTTAAAACATTTTTGAAAATAATACACAGCAGAATTGTTAAAACTCTTGAATATGAAATTAGTGACACACAATTTGGCTTTAGAAATGATATGGGCACAAGAGGTGCTTTGTTCGACTTAAATGTACTGGCCCAGAGATGCATAGATATGAATCAGGACATGTATTTATGTTTTGTAGATTTTGAAAAGGCATTTGATAAGGTTCAACGTAAAAAGCTTGTAGATATATTAAAAAGCAAAAATATTGACAGTCGTAATATGGAGGAGTCCGCCAGGGTTGCGTGCTGTCACCACTACTCTTTAATGTCTACAGTGAAGCGGTATTTACAGAAGCGCTCTCAGATTCAATAGAAGGTATATCTATCAATAGAGAAGTTTTGAATAACTTGCCTTTTGCAGACGATACAGTAATAATGACGGAATAATGATTTACAGAACGTACTGCAACGACCTAATGAATGCTGTCATGAATATGGACTAAGAGTGAATTTGAAAAATACTAAATGCATGATCATGACTAAATCAGCAGATGCAAACATCCAATTGATTGTTGAGGATAGTGTAATTGAGAGTGTAGATACCTACAAATACTTAGCAACGTGGACAACATCAAATGTGGACCAAATCAAAGAAATTAAGACACGTATTGAAATAGCACGTGCATCATTCGTTAAACAGTTTCTTTGTTGTCGTAATATAAGGTTAGGACTATTCCCAAGAATTCTTCGCTGTTACGTATTTACTACTCCTCCTTATGGCTTGAAAGCATGGACATTAAAACGAGGGAATCTAAATAAGTTGGCCGCTTTTGAATTTTGGTGTTACAGAACAATCCTGCGAATATCATGGACTCAAAAAATGTCAAACGCAACAGTTACTAGAAGAATATGAAATGAAGCTAAAATAATATTGACTATCAATAGAAGAAGACTTGAGTACTTAAACCATGTTATGAGACGGCAAAGATACTCATTATTGCAGAGCTTATTATGTAAGTCAAAATTCGAGGAAATCGAAATATGGAAAGACGAAGAATATCATGGCTTAAGAACTTAAGGGAATGGTTTGAATGCAGTAGTGCAGAACTATTTAGAGCGGCAGTCAACAGGGTCTGCATTGGTAACCATGATGATTTCCAACCTTCGATAGAAGATGGAACTTAAAGAAGAAGAAATGCAGCAGATCTCCACAGGGATGTGCAGATATTATGACAAAGCTTCTAAAGAAACAGTATACTTAGGCAGTAATCAAACTATCCTAGCTGCTGAAGCTCAATGATGAACTACCACACTGTATCATCATCATAATCATTAACAATGTTAATGATTATCATGATATGGTATTTTACATTGAGAAGTGCATCAGTTCTTAGCATCCACAGATGTTCTCACTTTTTTAGTAATTTCTGACAATTACGAGACATCATTTTTCACTAATTACAATACTACTTTCTTTCAGATTTTTCTTTTAATTGAACACAGTTATTATTAGTTAACTTAGATAGATATCACGGAATCATAGATTCCTAATATCGTAGTATTAAATGACTTTGTTGTAATGTATTTATTGAATGTTGCCATAAATTATGTTATTTTAACCTGTATTTATAGGTATTGTGACTGGCCATGACCTGTATATTGTAAATTATATGTAAAAAAATTACAGAAAGTAAACAAAAAATAAAAAATTTATTTTTAAAAATATATAGTTTTCAATGAAAAGTACATTAGGTAACCTTAAAGCAAAACTTTAATACCTAATAATAATACTTTAATACCTATAACCTAATCGGCAAATATGGCTTTATCCCAGATCCTAAGAAAAAATATTACTATGAACAACAGCTCTTAATATACCTCTCAATAAAAAATACTAATGCAATCTTATATTTTTGGATATAATCTTATTATGTACAGAGCAACTCATAAATAAATTCCAATTTTAATTACTAATTGGCTATGCCAAAGCCATTATACAATAAAAAAAAATTACTACGCATATGAAATACTTCAAAGCGTGGACCATTGCACAAGGCTGATCCTTCTTTAACAGGTTTTGCACATGTACTTTTTTCATCTTCTTTGGCTTCTTTTCATCTTTTCTGATATAGATAATGCTGTCATCTCATATGCTGACTTTTATTTGAATCCTGTTTATTTGGAATTTTTCCAGGAAAGAGCTTAACTTCAGGCCGATGAACATCTGCTTCAGACACTTGATCTACGCGCTGCCTTTTTCATTCTTAAATCGGACCTGACCTACATCTAGCACTTTCACTGTTGGGAGTACTTCAAGGTGTGTAGTTGTTGCCTCACTAAATATTCTTGAGTTTATCATTAGTCTTCTCGTCTAAAACTTTCCTTCCTTATTCTCTTTATATGTTCCTCTTAATTTTTTATCTCTTCCATTGTTACGTCCCTCCACATATTCTCAGTTTTTAGTAATAATTTTATTATTTTATTTTATATTTTAATTATTTACTTAACGTGTGTGTATGCCTTGTCATCGTAAATTAATACGGACCTGTACAGCCCCCCCCCTAGTCTTAAGGGAGCAAGCTACGGGCGACACGCATATTTTTGAATCTTAGTTTAGAGATAGTCCTGTATAAATCGTCGCGCTAAACACTCCAGTAGTTTAACCTGACAACGTGACCTTGTGAGATTTTGTTCCCGAATCAGTGCACTGAGGAAGAAGAAGAAGTATCCATCAACATCACAGGTACCGTAATTTGATTGCATACACACATAGTATTTATATTAATTGATAAATTTACATATAACTTATTTTCATATTAAAATTGAGCCAGCACCTAAATAAACATTATGAGTGAATGTCTCTTATAGAACTTAATATTCATTCATTTGGTCCTTCTATCCGCATTAAAATTAGTTTAAATAATTTATTCAATTAAAAACGTGATCAAATTATATAAATTTTTAAATATTTGGGCAAAGTTTCTTATCAAAGGTCGTTTAAAATCACTGAAAAAATTCCACTAGCCGTACACATCTTGCAACAGATGCGATAATCCCAAACGAGGGTCTCTACCTGACTTATTGTTAAATCGAAGTACAGCCGTTGAAACTTTCCAAAAACGTTCAATTTCTGTTACAATCTACAATTTAGAATTCTTTAAATACAAGGGGTTTATATGATTATATATTTATTTTATATAACTTAGGAAATTAAAAAAAACGCAATATTAATTGAACTACTGGTTTTAAAAATATTTTATGCGTATATTTCTAGTTACAATTAAATAAATATATATTGATTTTGTTTAAATAATACTTGGAGTGTTTTTTTGTTTGCTCGATTATACATACTCATATATAATAAATATTTATTCTTACTGATACTTATTGAGTTTCATAACTTTAAAAGTATTACATATACGAGTACATATTGAATTTATTGAGATCATTCTTTAAAGGTTCTTTGTGTTACATAAATTTCTTTTTCTATATCTACAATAATGTCTTCTAGAAATTCAAATAGAATTGTTCGTTTGCGTGCATTGAGAAACGTTGACATTTGTAAGATTAAACAAATGGAAAAGCTGGCAGAGGAAGTGTTGGTTGATGGTTCATTAATTCCAGGGTTTCTCTTTGCTGCAAAAGATTATGAAGCTATCAATACTAGCTTCAATAATCAGCATACTGAATTAATTAATTTAATTGCTGTCGAGGAAGACGCAAATTTGGATACGGAAGAAATAATTAGGTTTGAATTTGCCAATAGTATTAATAAAATAGCTTCTCTTTATTTTAAACATAATTCTTTATTAAATAATACAACTAGTGGAACTCAAAATATGTCCGCTGATCCACAAATCAAATCAAAACGTAACGTAAATCTTCCTAAACTAAATTTAAGTATATTTGCGGGCGAGATTACAGATTTCCCCACTTTTATAGACTTATATAATGCTCTTGTACATAATAATTCTGATCTTTCTAATATAGAAAAGTTTAGTTATCTTCTGCAATCACTTAAGGGAGTACCTTACAATTTAATTAAAAGCATTAAGCTGCAAGATTCTAATTATATAATTGCTTACAACACCTTAATTGATCGCTATGAAGGTAAACGAGACTTATCTAGAGCATTATGGAAAAATATTCAAAATGCCAGTGTGGTTAAAACTGATGATCCTGTTTCACTTAGAAAATTATTAGATATTTTCAATGAAAACCTAGCCTCTTTAGAAAAATTACTTTTTTCTCCCGCTCAATGGGACTTTATTCTAATGAATTTACTGATGGACAAATTGGATGTAGAAACAGTTAGAGCTTTCGAATTACACTTTGCTTCAAAAAATGTACCTTCCTATGAGGAAGTTTATAAGTTCGCATTGCAGCGTTGCACTTCATTGGAGTCATATAAAAGACAAGTCAGCAAAAATGTTAAATCTATTAATTCCGATACTTCTAATAACGTAAGGTATTCATCTCGTCAAACTTCTACATTTTTCACCAGTTCTGTCAAAAATAAGTGTCTATTTTGTGGTTCAGATCATGCTTTATTTAAATGCAATCAATTTCTTGCTGAATCACCTCAAAAACGTTTTGACTTTGCTAAACAGAATAAATGTTGTATAAACTGCTTGTCTAAAACTCATGTTACGATCAAATGCCCTTCATCCAAAAGATGTACACATTGTAATAAAAAACATCATACTTCTCTTCACTTTGATAATCTCAATGCGAATGATTCTTCTTCTTCTTCTCACAACGAGGTTGCTAGTTCATCTAACGATCCTATGCCTTCTGTATCCGCCTTATCAAATACTTTGACAAATAATGTCTTGCTAGCTACAGCTACAATCTATGTTCTCGATCGTTTTGGTAAAGCCTTGGAAGTTAGAGCCTTATTAGACAGTGCGTCTCAAGCTAACTTCATTAGTAAAGAATGTGCAGACAAATTAAGTCTCCCTAAATTCAATGCGGCTTTATCGATACAAGGTCTTGATAGAATGTGCACCCCAGCCAAATCAGGCGTAAAATTGAACATTTCTTCGTCTTATGACATAAACTTTCATTGCGAGATAGATGCAATAATTCTTCCTCAAATCTGTCAAAATATGCCAACTGTTCCAATTTCTTTAGACAACTTGCCGTATCTTCAACATTTAAGGTTGGCTGATAAAATGGCAAATATTCCAGGTAAAGTTGATGTTCTATTAGGAGCAAATATCTTTCCTTACATCTTAACAGGAGGAATTATTAAAACCCGTAATGATCAGCTTTCAGCACTTGAAACAAGTTTCGGTTATGTTTTGATGGGAAATATTCCACCTACAAATATAACAAATATTCATTCCTTTTTCACGTCATTTTCTGCTAATGATTCTGAGCAATTAGATGCGACATTAAAACAATTCTGGGCCATTGAGGAAGTACCAGAAGTTAAATCTTATTCTCCGGAAGACTCATTCTGTGAGAAGCTGTATACTCAAACCACTTGTCGAAATTCCGAGGGCAGATTTGTAGTAAAGCTGCCTTTCAAAAACGAAATACCTTCTTTTGGCGACACAAAACGTTTAGCCTTACAAAGATTTAGTTCTTTAGAGCGCAGATTTGCCAAAAATGAATCACTTAAGATTCAATATTCAAGCTTTATCAAAAGTTTCATAGATAATCATTATTTAAATCTTATTCAGCCAAGTACGGCAATAAATAATGCTTATTATCTACCACACCATTGTATTTACAAGGAGTCCAGTACTACTCCATTGCGCGTTGTGTTTGATGCTTCCACACACGCCCCTAACTTTCCGTCTTTAAACGATACGTTATATTCAGGTCCAAAATTACAAAATGATCTTGTAAATTTATTGCTTAAATTCAGGTTTCATAAATATGTCTTTACTGCAGATATTAAATCCATGTTTACTCAGATTCTTATCGCTCCTGAGCAACAAAGATTTCAAAGAATACTTTGGCGTTTTTCGGAACAGGAATCTATTGCTGAATACGAACTTACTCGGGTTACTTTCGGTGTGTCTAGCTCACCATATCTTGCAATTCGTACTCTACAGCAGCTAGCACTCGACGAACCGGACTTATCTGTGGCCTCATCTATACTCCTAAAAGATACTTACGTAGACGATGTGGTGACAGGAAAGGATTCTTTAGAGAATAATGTTCTTGCTATAAAAGAATTAATATCTTTATTGAAACGTGGTGGATTTGAGTTACGAAAATGGGCAAGTAATGCCCCTCAGTTATTCTCTCTCGCTAATATTCCTTTGGATCATATTCTGCAACAGTCTTTTTCATTTGACTTAGATCAATCTTCGTTAAAGGTATTAGGACTTGGATGGAATCCATCATCTGATGATTTCTTTTACAAAATTTTACCTCTTCAAGCTTCCTGCGCAAAGCGAAATCTCTTATCCCAAATAGCTCGCATATTCGATCCTTACGGTATTCTTAATCCTGTCACTTTGATAGTGAAGACTATTATTCAACGTCTTTGGCTACTTAATTTAGATTGGGATGCAACTCCACCTTTGGAAATTACTTCAAGGTGGGAACAATTTAAAATTGAACTGCCTATACTATCTAAGTTTACTATACCTCGTCATATTTCTTTAAATGCAATTATTTCCTGTGAGCTTCATGGCTTTTGCGACGCTTCTTTACGTGGATCTTCTGCTGTTACATACCTTCGTGTGTGTTATGATACAGGAGTCATCAAAACTTATTTTCTTTTAGCCCGAACAAAGGTATCTCCTACCAGGGTACAAACTATTCCTCGTCTCGAGCTCAATGCAGCAGTAATTCTTAGTAAATTATTATCTTATATACTGCAGACTCTCACTATACAGTTTAGTAGAATTTACGCATGGTCAGATTCGACTGTTGTTCTTCATTGGATTAATTCACAGCCATATAAATGGAAAACCTTCGTCAGTAACAGAATTTCTTATATTCAAGACAGGATAGCTTCAAAACACTGGCGATATATTCCTTCTTCATTAAATAGTGCAGATCACGGGTCCCGTGGACTTTTCCCCGAGGATTTCTTAAATACTCCTGCTTGGTGGGTGGGTCCGGAATTTCTTCGCACTACTGAAGATAACTGGTCATTCTCTTTGACCGATTCTATTGAACATAACTTAGAATTGAAACAGAAAAGTTGTCTTTTGTCTTTTCCATCTGATGAATTTGTCGATAATCTCTGTAATCGATTTTCTTCCTTTTCAAAATTAAAACGTATCTTTTCCTATGTTCTTAGATTTGTTGGTAACCTAAAATCAGCCAATCAACGAACAGTTGGAAAGCTTTCTATTCAGGAACAAAGTAACGCCACTAATCAACTAATTAGATTAGTGCAACAAAGATATTTGAAGGAGGAAATAGAACAGGTTAAAGGTGAACTTAGGCGACCTTTGGTTAAGCTATGCCCTTTGCCTTATATTGACCAAAAATGCAAATATGCATTTTGGTGGGTGGGAATGTTACGTCCCTCCACATATTCTCAGTTTTTAGTAATAATTTTATTATTTTATTTTATATTTTAATTATTTACTTAACGTGTGTGTATGCCTTGTCATCGTAAATTAATACGGACCTGTACAGCCCCCCCCCCTAGTCTTAAGGGAGCAAGCTACGGGCGACACGCATATTTTTGAATCTTAGTTTAGAGATAGTCCTGTATAAATCGTCGCGCTAAACACTCCAGTATTTTAACCTGACAACGTGACCTTGTGAGATTTTGTTCCCGAATCAGTGCACTGAGGAAGAAGAAGAAGTATCCATCAACATCACAGGTACCGTAATTTGATTGCATACACACATAGTATTTATATTAATTGATAAATTTACATATAACTTATTTTCATATTAAAATTGAGCCAGCACCTAAATAAACATTATGAGTGAATGTCTCTTATAGAACTTAATATTCATTCATCCATATTTCCAGTCCTTGTTCTTTTGCCACTTATACTTCATTTACATAGACAATTGTTGGTTTCTATGGGACCGTCGTTATCACCATCTAGTATAATATTGGCACTAAAAGACTTCATGCCCAGACTATTAACATCCATCCTTATCCCGTATTTTTGCTCATAATTCATGTTTGATACATGTCAACTTGCTTCATCTGCAATTTGATTTTAAATACCTACTGTTAATTTTTTTTTGTTATTAATGTAATAGCTTTTTAGTTATCTAACATAGATGTACGTGTATGATAATGATGTGTATCCTAGAAACGAAAATTACCGATTTTTAATTTTTATATTTATTAAATTTTAATGATCTACTGTTGGCTGAAATTATAATTTTAAAATTTACATCGAAATCAGATCACATCGAAAAGCTCATTAAAATGGAAAATAATATAATATAAAGGTCAACTTCCGTTCAATATAACATAATAAAATATTTTGTTAGGTTTAATTATATTTTGTTGTGCATAAAAGAGTATTTATTAATGGGACTGTATAAATAATACTGTTGATCGTTTTGACCGGAAAAACATATTTACAAAATCTATTTAAAAATTAACAACATTATTTGCCTGGACTTGTACCCTGTTTATGTTTTTACCGTTAGGTATTTTCTTCTTCTATTACCATTTATTTCAACAGAACATAACTATATATATAAAAAACGATGGCAAAAATATATATCAGAATTGGTCACCCACGACAGAAAGAATGAAATTTTCGTTTTCATAGATCATGAAATTAGAGGTAGACCATGCATTAAAAATTCAAAAACTAGAAAAGTTGTTGGCCCAGAAGAAACACCAACTGAGTTGTTGCAACTAGTAGACTAAGAAAATATAAAAGTAACAGAAAACTTTTAATGCAGTATGCAACACCGGGTGATATCCTCAGACAAACATCTACATTTATTGTAATCTCTAAAAGAACGATGTTAGAAAATGCTTAGAATATCGATTAATTAGCCTAATCAGCTCCAATTTACCAACCTTAAGGTTTTTTTAAAGAAACTTCGCAGTTAATACAGTTTGCTTTTAGAAATGCACTCGGGACCAGAGAAGAACTATTTGATCATGTTTTTACGTGGGTTTTGAATTTCGAAAAAGCATTTTATGCAGTCCAACATCTAAAATTAATGGATATACTATAAAATATAGGAACTGATGACAAAAATATTCGGAATCATTTAAAATTTGTACTGTAATCAACCGGTAATGTTAAAATTGGAATTAGAAAAACTGACCACGTATCTATATAACGAGAAGTTAGACAGCGTTGAATTATATCCCCAGCATTATCCAAGTGTTACTCAGATTAGCTATTCAAAAAATCACTTTAAGGACGAAAGAAAACCAAATTCGTGGAATAAAAATAAATATGGAATTATTTGTGCAATTAGATACACGGGTGATAAAGTAATTCCATCAGACAGCGTTGAAATCTTTTCAGATTCTGCTGAATCGTATCCACATAGTAGTCTGTAGCTATATGCACAACTCGAAATAAATGGATCCACTTGCAAAGCGTAGCATTGCAATGATTAAAAAAACTCTTTTAAAAATGAGTTTTCTTTCTTTGTAATATCCATTTCAGTTTAGAACTAAGACAAATGGATGCTAAGATGGACAAGAAGCATGGATGCTAAGAGTACCAACGATAAACCAAATTGAATCATTCCGAATATGAATACCTAGATGAATGTTAAAGATTCGTTGTACAGCACACACAAGAAGGCATTATCATCTTCATGTACCATGTCCGTTCTAAACGTTAGTTACCATTATAGCTATCTTACATCTATCTCATAGCTAAACATCATGCTTATATCAATACCATACCAATCTCGCAAGTTTTTTTTTGGTCTTGGACTACGTGTGCCTGCTATTTTTCCTTGCATAATATTTTGTAGCAAAAGAAAGCTTAAGTACTCCAGCTTTTTCTTCTTGATGCTTTTTATAATCTCACTAGTCTTGCTGAGACGTTCTAGTATTGCGTAGCGAAGTAGGCGGATCCGCAATGCCAACTTTAGGTCTATGTTACATAATACCTTGGACATACCTTTGATCAACTTGCTTAAGGCTAGGCACACACATCGAATTTGGATGGTCGATAAAAGTTCGATCGAACTTTTGTCGACAATGCTTTGCACGCACACTACACGACATTTATTCGATGACGTTTATTAATCTACAAAAGTTTGTTAGGTGAAGTACACAAAATCACAATGAACAACAAAATCACAATGAACAACACAGAAATGCGGAGCGACGTAGTTTGACCGTTAAGCTGTGTTCAAAAAACGCAACTAGTCCTCTGGTTGGTCGACAAAGATCCATGTGTATGCACGCTTTCATTTGGTACCGTCGTACCGTTCGCGTTGAAAGGACGGCAACTATCACGGCACCCGTCCACGTAGCATGTAGTGGCAGTAATCAAACGTCACTCGGCATGACAGCATTTGACGCCGTTTGGCGATCACGCTCACATTGTTTTTTCGCGCCACCAAAGGAATTTGTTCGATCGAATTTTTATCGACGGTCCACATTCGATGTGTGTGCGCCTAGCGTAAGAGCTAGTAAAGAGTTAAATGTAGATAAATATCTCATTTGAGGCATATATTGACAAAAAGTAAATATGAAATACTGCAATTTATTTTCAAGGGAAAAATAGAACGCCTAGGAGGTTTAGGAAGAAAACAAGCTTCTTGCCAGAGAAACGTAGTTATTCGAAGTTGGACCGAAACGCAGGCCAACTTTTTCATATGGCAATGAAGCCTTTGCTATGATGATCGCCTACGTTGGATAATTTTGATATGGAACAAAAAGAAGGACAATATTTCGGATTAATTTAATGTGGTTACCTTTAGTGATCAAATTACAGCACTATATAATAGTACGGACTAGACAAAAATATGTAATGTTTAGTAATGGTAAGTCTAAAAGCATGTTGCCGCATTACTTTTCTAAATATGGCAATCGTTGTTTTAGTCATACCAAGCCGAATTTTGATATCACTAGCATTCTCATTTCTTTTTGTTCTTTATTCCATTCACTCCGTTCTTAATTTTTTTTACATAGCTGTGAATTTTATCATCAATTTTTTAATAATCTTAGAGTCTAGATAATTTAACTGTGAAACATTTTCTACTGTTTCGGTTTTAGTTCAAGATGTCTGATTTTTTTTTTTAGATTTATTATATAATCCAAAAAGATTTTTTCACTGTTCTTGATATTCTTTTGGAGTTCGTTATGAATGTACAATTCCTTGTTTATACCTTTATAAATTAGAAGTGTTCTAGAGTTGGTGCTACCGTAGAATGTTACGTATACCATGGATAGAATAGTAATGAAGAAGTGTTGCATAGAATGACCAAAGCACAATAACTAATGTAAACGGCGAAAAATAAAACACTTAAAGAAATTTGGTCATATAATAAGAATGAGGTTATTTCGTTTATTATGAAGTTACATATAATTATGAAGTTCATTTATTTATTGGGTATATTACGTGTATAGTTTACGAATCAAAAAGCTTTTTCGGTTGAAAAATTGTGGTCCACGCCACACAACCATTTAAACTCTGGTTAAAATTTATTGGCGCTCATTTATCTTTGGCGTTTCGTAGCGTTGCGTGGTTATTTGTTTTTTTTTTTGTCAAGGGGGTATTTTTTTAATATTCATATTATATACATATCCACTTCCGAAGACGCTGCTGATAATGAGCAACGAGGGCTTCATGTTGTTCTTGTATTACGACCGTCTTGTTATCGCCTAAAATCAATTTTTGTCCTTTTTATTAGTACGTTAAGAATTTTTCAATACATTATTTCAATAATAATTTCCTATAATATCATAAAACTGCGAATAAAATCTAATCTAATTATCGAACTTAACTTATCTGTCCACTTCCTAAATTGAATATTGTCATAACTATTCAAAGTAATTCACGTTGAAATATTAAGCAATACGATATGCCTGTGGTTTAAAAATACAAAATTTGTCTTGTTTTATTATACTTACTTCGCTTATGTCAGGAATATGGTATTTTATCTCGATATATTAAAAAAAATCAAAATTATATTTAAATTTTAATCTCAAAATACCGAGACCAACTCAATCGACAGAGGAGACTTAAATTACTTCTTGAACTTTTCGTCCGAATCGAAAAAGAACAAATTCAAGGGAAATCGTTTTATTAAGAATAGAGTCCTCCCGGACCTTTGTAGTGGATCACTCAACTGCCATTCTACACACGTTTTCTCTGCAGTTGTAAACAAAGAAATTTTCGACTGTGGAGCGACAATTGAGTTTAAATAAAATGTGCTTAACTAACGAGTCTTAATCCATAATTCATGGTGGTCGGCATCTTAGTTGCTTAATGGGGTAATTAGGATCACCCAATTGATTTTACAGTGTCAGAACAGTCATAATTAGGAGAAATAGTAAAATTTAATGTTTTGGGGGTGGATCATTTAGTAAATTCTGTAAAGTATTGGACTTCTTCGTTATAAATAAACTTTATAAATTCCTATTATTGTAATATTATGTAGCTACGCGTTTCGCGAATCTAAACAATAAATTTAGAATAATTTAATTATTCTAAGTATTTTACTGTACGCTCCGGGCATAGCTTTTACATTTATTACTGAGGTTTTCCATCTTTTTCTATCGAGTATGTCGTTGATTTGATCTTTTTTTGTTCTTTATTTGAACTAGTGCATGTTAACAGCTCTTTCGGATGGTATTTGTAAAGTGTGTTTGTTATTACTATATTTTGTTCTCAATTAGAAATCGTTCTCAAAATACAAAACAATAATACATTAAACAAATTTTGTTTTTGTTACTTGGTAAAAAAAACATTGTAACTCTACTTACAATGTTTTTCAACTATGGATTAAATAATATTTATAAAGGATAACCTTTGTTTTGGTCTAATAACTTTTATCCTGTCTTATGTAAATATAAAGTTATTTAACAAATTGTCAACATTGTAAGTGCAATTTTGAATCACGTGGAATATTACTATAAATAACATTCAGGTCAATTTACCAGGATCTTCTAATCTTTAAGATGGCAGACAAGAAGTAAATTCTTTATTATTAACTGCTGAGCATAGTGAGCATGTCTTAAATCTTAAAAACTCACGTGAAAATACTAGTTAAGAATTTCAAACAAAAATAATAACACCTATATCATTTACGACCGAACTTACTTCTACTAATAAAAATAAGGTACCAAATGTTCACAGTGCATTACGTACTCAAGATACATCTACAGCGGAAACTTATACATGCACCAAAGGTACAAGTTCATTATTAAATAAGTCTGTTAAGAAAAAACAATACCCAAAGAAGAAAAATCTGGGAAGGGATAGACAAAAGGATCCAAGGTTTTGGAAAATGAATGTCTTGAAGAAACTGTGAAACTTTGGTCAAGAATATACTAGGAAAACTGGAAAATTAACGAAAATGAGAGAATTGGGATCTGGATAATATACCCATAAATGTAACAGTTTATTTAAATTGATTGAATATTTTTTGGAAAATGGCTGATCATGACAAATAGAGCGAATATTTATGTAGATTTGTTCTCAGACAAGAGAAAAAGGTTGCAAAGTTAAAAAAGTCCAGAGGAAACTGGACATATAAATATAATTTGCAGTTAGCAGAACACCGACTCTTAAGTTTGTAAAAAAATATTTTTGGGCACTTTTAACATAACAGATATTTGGTTAACTACGCTATTCAAAAAAATTGATAGTCAGGAAGGTGGATGCTTTATACCTGGAGATGTGCGTGGTCGCCATAAGAACAGAGCAAATGCTGTAGATGAAAATATTAAAAATTCCATTCGTGCTTATATAAACTCTATTCCAGCAAAAGAATCCCACTACACAAGAAAACAACAACTAAGATGTATTGATGAGTCTCTAACGTTTCCCAAATTGTATTCACTGTATAATAAATGGATGTCAGAGAATTGCCAGATAAGCCAGCTACCAAAAGTCTAAGATAAGTGTTTATTATCAAAAATCAGTGTCTCATTTGTAATCTACATAACACTAAAGCAGAAAAAGGCCGAATAGAAAAGAAATATGCTTTACACATTGCAAACATACGGATGTAAATCTTGGACGCTTCGACAAGCGGAAAGAAGAAAGATAGACGCCACGGAAATCTTGTGTTAAGAAGAATGTTACGAATTCCGTGGATCTACCACAGGACAAATGTTTTAATTTTAAATGAGCTAAAAGTCATCAAACGGCTATCCAGCAAAGTCCATCTCCAACAATTAAAATACTTTGGACATATTATGAGAGCACACTGAAAACATGGAAAGACTTATTATCCAGGAAAAGATAGAAGGCCGAAGATTACGAGAAAGAATAAGATTACAAGATTAATCGATCAAACTACAGGCATATGCAAAAGACTTATGCATGAGTTAAAAGAAATGACCCGAGACATAGATCTTTGGAGACGGACACTACACAACATCACGATGACCACTACATTCCCACCGGGAAGTCATGATTGAAGAGAGAGAGGGAGGGAGAGAGAGAGAGAAAGAGACAGAGAAAAAGAGAGAGAGAAAGAGACAGAGAAAAAGAGAGAGAGAAAGAGACAGAGAGAGAGAGAGAGAGAGATTGCAAACAAATGTGTTGCACGTCAAGCCAAAAATCGTGATAAAGAGGTTTCTAAGAAGACAGCAACAGTTGTAACTGCCTACTTTGATTTGCAAAAAATATTAACTACACCCTAATCAGAGGTATCATTGTTTTAATATAAAAGGAAGTTTAAAGGGAATATTATTACTATTACAGATCCAATATCTTTGATATTGGATCTGCGAAAGGTGATTGTTATGCAAATATTATAAACTGTATTATAATTTGTAAATGCTCATTTTGTTATAAATTAATCGAACAGATATTATTTTATTTACTTCTTGTTAGTATGTATGAAGTGAATTCTTAGATACATACTTGTTTGAGTAAAAAAAAATCACGTTAAGGTAAAATCAATAAAAAAACTAATAATAATCTCTTTATTTTTATATAAACTCATTAGTTACCATTTATATGTACTTATTCAAAGAAACATACTTTGTTGAAATATCATTGTATAAACCACTTACAATGATCTTCACCTAAAATTTTTGAAATACTTGGTATTGTAACTCGACCTAAATCAGGTCCAGCTAATTTTAAAAACAATGCGGTACGTGAAAATGAAAAGCTGAGGAAAAGTTTTAAAGTATGGATTAAGAAAACTACAAAAAATATTAAGACTGACGAAGTAAAAAAATAAAATGTTGCGCAATTTTTTTTTGACTCTCTCCTCTAAACTAAGGAAAAGTGAGTTACAATGTTTTTCATATCAGGTGTCGAAATCAGTTTTAATTTAAGAATACCCGTGAGAAAAATCATAGCATCTGATTTGGCTTTTAAAAGACAACCACAGGCAACGATGTAAGTAAGATTTTCCTGTTAGTGATCTCATAGTAAATCATGAGGGCAAAACTAGGAAAAAATCTTATGATACTATCCCGACATGGCAAGTGTTTGATCTTACATCTAGTTTACTCTCGGTAATAACTCCAAACTTTGATTTTATATGTATTTTAATTAAACATAATAAGTTTCTTTCATTGAAACTTTCCATTGACCTGTATTGTTCATTTTCCCATGCGCGTTTGCATATTTGAGATGTATTAAATTCTCTATTTTTGATATAAGATTGATGTTCATATATTCTAACATTTAATATGCTTGATGTTTCATGTCAATAAAAATATTCTCATTCGCAAGGTATTTTATAAATACAATTTTTTGTTCTTTCTTGTTCATTGTTAGGTTTAGTTTTAGATAAAATAAATCTTAATGTGTTTGTTGTTTTGAATGCTGTTGAAATGTTGAGTTTATTTCTTAATGTTTTAAGTTTTTCCGATAATGCTTTTATGTACTTATGTCATTGTTATTTTCCTCGTATTATTTCTTGGAACGTTGTAGGATCCCGTTTAACGTTGTTTAGCCATTGTGTAATCGCCACTGTCACTGTCATTTAGTCCCACTTTTTTTAGGGTTTTTTTTTTCTATCAGAGAGTTATCAGTTTTAGTTAATGAATTTTTTTTATTTCTTCTTGGTCTGAACCCAATCCTCTAAAATTCAAAGCAGCTATATGGTATTACAGCCTAATCTATACGTTACATTGACTTGCCTTGTTCGTCGTGATTTTGATCTGACCGGCCTTTGAGTTAGAAGCTTGTGAGTATTTTTTATATAAATCTAAATAAACACATACAGCAGCCCTTTTAATCATTCAGTATTGTTGTTTTGTTGCCCTCCCCCAAAATACACCTTAGTCCATGGCGTTTTTTATGACTAACTGCAGTGTTAGCAGATATGTTAAACACCAATGTATACATTAACAACTGCAAAATAATACATAATTGAACATAAGCCAGGATAATGGGATAAATGAATATAAATTTAAATTGTTTAGACACACCACACAACTACATTAGCACACTTCACAGCCGAATAAACAGGGCAGTCAAATAGAAAGTGGCGCGAACAATTTCCGGCTTATTGCACACGCAGATACGGCAGCAAATTTCATCGGGGGTGATATCGGTCGCCAATATTTGGCGGACGAAAAGTTATGGTTGGATTAAAAGTGTACGATGAAACTGGAACACTGTACGGAAAATTGTGGATTTATAATTAGCATAAAGGTCTACGTGCCGATTGTTAGATTCGTCATATGTGAAATTCGGCTTCACCTACATTCATGATATTGATCATTTGCAAAGGAAATCCCCTTCATGCGAGATATGCGTTTTTTTTATTAAAATTTCATCGTTTTTACGTACACTATGATAATTTCTGTAAAGGTTTCAATTATCCAGTAGAACATCACTGTTTTATGTGCTGAGTTCTTCATATCGATTAGATAAGATTGATTGAGTTGCATAGTTATGTGAAGCGGTATTTAAAAATATTGCATTTTATATTAGTATTCAGCAATATAAAGAAAGTAATTCTGGTTTAAATCAAGGATCTGAAATTCTGTATATATCTCTTCGTCAACCATTTTCCATCCACTCCTTAATGTAGGTTTTTCTCAATTGCTACCATCTTCTATCTTGCGTCAATCTCTACTGTTTGCCTGATGCTACTCTTATATCATCTACCCATATCTTTTGAGGTCTTCCCATAATTCTTAACATCCCCCTGAGTCTCCATTCTCGGTATCCACTGGTTATCATTATATTTGACTATGTGATCGGCCAGCGCTATTTCATTTTTGTAATTTCTTTCAGGATATCCTTGACCTTCGTTCTACACCTGATCTCGGTGCTTGTAATCTTGTCTCTTAGTGATACTCCAAGCATGTTTCGTTCCCTTGCCCTATGCGTTGTTTATAGATTTTTAGCAGATTTCTTGGTAAGGGCTATGGTCTCCAACCCGTAGCTACAAACTGGTATTATTGGCATGGTCAAAGTATACAAAATATTCAACATTTGGTTTTCTTCTTCCTCTTCTTCTTTTTATATACTCTCTGTTTTTCAATGTGCCTCCAGTAAATTGTCGTTCCATCGGTTTCGTGGTCTTCTTACTGATCGTTTTCCTATTGGAGAACTGTCTCTTGCCGTCTTTACTACCCCATTTGTTGTCATTCGGCTTATATGATCATTTCATTCTTCTCTTCTATTTTTTACCCTCTTCTTGATGCTCTCCACCTATCATCTGCGTCTTATAATATGTACTTCTAGCTCTGTCACATAGTGTTTTACTCCCAATTTTTCCAAGTGTTTTCATCTCTGCTGTTTCTAACATCCTTTTTGTCCTCTCTGTGTCAGGTCGTGCTTCTGCCTATTATGACTATTTTGTAAATTCTGCCTTTCATTTCTTTCCCGATGTTTTTATTTCTCCATATTTTTTCATTCAGGCAACGTCCGGCTCTGTTTGCTCTATTTACTTGATCTTCCACTTTTGTTTCGAACGTTCCGTAGCTAGATAAGGTGATGCCTAGTGCGAGTGGTACCTCGGATGCAGTCAGGATGATTCGCAGTTCCAGCGTTCTATGTTGTAGTCGGATGAAGCAACCTTCAAGCTGAACGGTATAACTGCGTGTACTGGAACTACCAGAATCCTCACGTCTTCATTGAAGAAGAATTAAACCTGCCTGAAGTGTGTGTGTGGGCAGGTCTCCATGCGGGAAGTCCCGTGGGTCCGTATCTTTTTGAGGGTAACGTGACAGGCCAAAGTTATCTGGAAATGATCGAAGATTTACGTGGGCAAATGAACAACGATCCTACACCTGCAGCCGTCATTTCATGCAGGATGGAGCTTCGCCGCACTACGCAGTATGTGTGCTGGAGTACCTTAATGTTTATTTTGGAGAATGGATAGGCAGACGAAGAATCGTTAAGTGGCCCGCACGGTCATGTGAACTGACACTCTGTGATTTCTTTGTGTGGTGCCTTATCAAGGACCGAGTTTTTGCAAGTGGACCACGCACCCTTTTCGACCGTCAAACGGCAATTGAAGATTAATTTGAAAATCTTCGCGGGCAGCTTGATGTGCTTCGCCGGGCCTGCCTCTACTTTGCGAAACATTGCAGCAAATACATTGATCAAGATAGGCATCAATTTGAACACTTACAATAACACTTTTTCGAATACCTTTTGTAATTTATTTGAATAAATTCATTTGGTCGCTGCATTTTTCTCTAAATGCAAATTTGTTGCCTTACTTATGCCGACCCCTGTAGATATTACGAAAAAATTTCATAATACAATTGAAATAAATATATTTATTTAAATAATAAAGATCATTATATATATATATATATATATATATATATATATATTTTTGCAAATAGAACATTAATTATGCAATCAATAATAAGTACACTGTAAGCACCACTCACTCCTTCATCATTTTAACTTTTATACAATTTATAATTAATGTGATCTTTGGAATTGTATTTAACAATAAATTTGTATAAGATCTTGATTCCTTCGATGCTTGTTGTTTATTCAGTAGTAACGTAGTAATACAACAAAATGAAATTATACGCTATTGTTATGGACCAGAAATCATATTAAAATAATAATTACTTGCGGTTAGGTGTGAGTCTTGCGACAAAAATAAGACACAGCTTGAATCATTCCCAAATGACTAGCTGCACCTGTTCTATTTAATCAACACTTAACATTGTCTAAAACTGATAATTTAACACAAAAGTTTCATTGTTCTAGAAACTTGTGCCACAGTTTTGATCTATTTTTGTGAACATCAATTTTTACATCCCAAAATGAGATCGGCCAAACAAATACGTTGTATTTACATTATTAAGTACAAAAAACTATTTTAAAAGTAATTTATTCAGTTGTTTATTAGTAAATTTTATTTATGAAAGTGATAAAATTATCTAGCATAATAAAACTTTACCAACCCAGATATAAAACATATGAATGATCCAGGTTACTCTGTATTGACTACCACCCTACTACTCGTACTTAAATCCAATTGAATTAGTGTGGTCTGCTCTAAAACCATATGTGGCAGATAAAAATGTCGACTTTAAATTTTAAAATGTTGATAAATATTGTGATGAATTTTTCTCCAAATTTTCCCAAGTAAGTGGAGTGGAAAATATTGGGAACAGGCTATTTCTACAGAGCTTTATTTTATGGAAAAGGAACCAGCTCTAGATTTAATTGTAGATGAATTTATAATACATTTGCAGAATGGTAGTGACAACGACGCTAGCGTGGATTCTCTGGAAAATAGTACTTCCGGGACAGAAGATGTACCTTTTGAACTTTAACTTTAAAAGAAAAATAACTATACCACACGTTTTACATTTAGAAAAATATATATCACCTCAAATTTATACGATAACTTTATTGTTAAACAAGAATTATTAAAATTTTTTCGTCACAACACATTCTACAGATACATACTTTTTTTCCTGCAACAAATACTTGAAACTGGAAGATTGGTTCCATTTAAGAAGTTCCTTTACAAATTAAGCTCACACTCTGTAAACTTGTTGCACAGAGTCTACCAACAAGGTGAGGAGGGATAGCTCAATATGCATCTCTTTGCTTCCGAATGCGTTCTCACTTAATTTTCTAATCAGATGGCAAAATCGCTAAGTCTCAAGCTATATTTGACGAGTAGTGCTTTCTTTAGACGTATAATAATGACCTTATTTATATAGACACTAACTATTCAAAAATTTTACTATCTCTGTGAATCAATAATGACCTCTTCTTTTTTTTTTCAGGTAAGATTTATTCAATTTGTGTCCATTATCGTAAGTATGTATATAATTTTTATACAATTACTAGCTGACCCGGCCACGCTTTGCTGTCGCTTGATACGACTAATATTACGTTCAATTTATTTACCTGAATTAAGATAAAATCATGAAATCCGTGATGGTATCCCCGTATATCCAGAGAATTTAAAAATTCTTTTGGATAATTTACAGCTTCGTCTTCATTAACAATACTGTCGATTGATTTAAAAGAAACCAGATCACCTGGTAATCGCTGTTGAATCTGTAAGTTAATTAATTTCGTTAACATTAACATTTTTCGCAGCCAAAATTGCGCGCTCACTGAGCCAATTATGATTCAAGTAATTATTAAGTATAGCCGGAAAAACACTTACAATCAATTCACGTTTGGTCTCAACTAAATTACAGAAATTGTCTAGGAAGTTTAATGCATTGTGCATTTAAATCTTCCTTAAAATATCTAAAAAGTTATCTTCTGTTACTGGTCTATATTGTTGTTATTTTAATTTAGTGCTTTCGACAGTCTACTTACAAATATGTAATATGCAATTTTTTATCCCTTTTCCTTGAAAACTATGTTCCTAAATATTCTTAAATATTCATCATAATGTAAAGACGAACTCTATTGAGTTTTGGGTAATAGATCATTTTCTTTTTAATGATGGAAAAATTCTAGAATCTTGAAATTCGGTACGTGGGTTCTTCTTGGTGTAAGAAGGAACCCTATTGAATTTGTGACAATAGGACTTCTTTGTCTTGTCATGTTTATAGGTATGTCTTTTCTTTTTATTGAAGGAAAAGTCCTAATCTTAAAGATTCGTCGGTTTGTCTTAATGAGAGGAAGAACAGTATTGAATTTGGAGTCAATGAGTCTTCTTTATTTCTTATTCGTGTCTTTTCTTTCGTTGAAGGAAGTTCTGAGTCACAAAACTTGGTACGAGATTCCTCATAATCCAAGGATAAATCTTATTGAATTTGGACTCATTTTGTTGATAAATAAATTTAATAGACTTCTGAAATGTATTAACAGTGGAATTTGAAGAAAAAAGATCAGTATCGATAGTTCCTTTAACCGAGTCAGTAGTTAATTTCGTTAAAGGCCGAGCCGGTTCCTAATTACTTGGTGTTTGGATTTAACTTTTTACATATAAGACAATAATTAAAAAGTGTAAACTGATAATTAAGACGAAATAATATCGGTCCCCGATGGGGGACAAAAAAATACAAGGGACGTCTTTTATGACGACAGATACTGACATGAATAACAGTGATTTAAGTGTTAGTAATATTAATAATAAATCTAGTGAGGATAGTGATGTCCAGAAAACAGCGAAGCAGTTGGAACCGAAAACATTCAATCTCCTCTCAGATAAGTACAACGTGCAAAATATTTGGGTATATATAGAAAGTACCGACAATAACAATTTAGGTAGATTGCATCCAATGACTGTTGGTCATATTCTTTTTAAAAAATTTAATCTTAAAAGCATTCTTGAAATTAAAAGTATAGGCCGAAACCGGATTAAAGTGTTATTAAAATCACTTCTAGAGGCAAATAATTTAGTAAAACATCCACTACTGAAATCAGAAAATTTAAGAGCATTTATACCGAACCATTTACTAGAAATTAAAGGGTTAATAAGAGACGTGGATACTCGTTATGATATCAACTATCTTATGGAAAATATCGAATCAGACTCACGCGTTACTAACATATATAGGTTAAATAGAAAAGTCCAAAAAGAAGACAAAACAGTCGAATTTGTACCTAAAAAATCTATTGTCGTTACTTTTGAGGGGAATATTTTACCAAATCGCGTAGCTTTTAATCGAGTTTTTTTTTCGGTTGAACAATTTGTAGGTAGAATAACCCAGTGTTACAAATGTTTGAGATATGGGCATGTATCTAAACAATGTAACAGTACTCAGGAAAGGTGTATAAATTGCGGTGAGATTAAAGATGATAAACACAATTGTGATAAAAATTTGACTTTTTGTATACACTGTAAAAGCAGAGATCACGTATCTATCTCAAAAAAGTGTCCCTCTTATGACAATCAAAAAAAAATTAAAAATATAATGATAGAGCAAAAAACCTCATTTAAGGAAGCCAAAGAAATATCTGAGAATTCCTTATCCAGTTTAGTAAGTCACAATTCCTTTTCACCGCTAACAAATTATGACAAACATTTTCCAGAACTTCCTAACAACGATCGTATATCGTTATCTCATCCAAATCGTAATCAAATCTCTACAAATTTCAATGGCAATCAAAATAATTCCTTTTCCCAACAAACTCATGCGAGGGATAGACCTCCAACCAAAAAAAAGAGAAAATCAAACTCTCCCACTATCCAATCACCTGTTCAAAAACCATTATTTCCATTCACCTTTGGACCTTCACAACCTTTGACAATAAATTCAAATAAACCAAACTACTCTAGTTTGGAAATCAAAAAAAGTAGTATAGCTAGCAATTTATCAATTTTTATCATGGACTTTATTAATAAAATAATTTCAAGTAACAACAGACAACCTGTTGATATTAACGTAATTACAAGTAGTATAGAACAAGTATTGGAGGATACTTTGAAAAACCAATAAAATTTAATCGTAAAACACGCAATTTAAATATAATGCAATGGAATGCACGTTCTGCTATAGCTAACAAAAATAGTCTGGTACAATTTCTTTTTGATAAAAATATCGACATTGCGCTTATAAGCGAAACTTGGTTTAAAAAAAATCAACAATATAGTTTTAGTGGTTACAATATAATACGCAATGACAGAAACGATGGCTATGCTGGTGTGGCAATTTTAGTACACAAATCTCTTCAATTTGTGGAACATAAGATCAATATAAATTACAATGAAAATATTTTAGTGTGTGCTGTACAAGTTAAATATGGAACTTTGTCTTTAAATTTTGTATCTATTTATAAACCTCCAAAAATACAAACAATATATGAAGATTGGGTAAAAATTTTTGAACAGTTTGATGGGCCTTTAATTATAGGTGGTGATTTTAATGCACACCACTCTATATGGGGCTGTCATAATAATGATACCACAGGATCACAACTAATAAATGTCGCAGATGATTTAAATTTAACTGTTTTAAACAATGGAGAACCTACGATTTTAAGACGTCCTGATCAACGGGATTCAGCTATTGATGTAACCTTTTGTTCACCTGAACTAGTTAACAAAACATCTTGGAATGTCATCTCTGATACCCTAGGATCAAATCACTATGTTATTTCTATGGAATTAATTTTTGCAATTAATGAAAATGAAATATCTCCTAAAAATAAATGGAATATTAAAAAAGCCAATTGGGCGTTATATACCTCGACGATTCAGATTTTGCACGATACGAACAACAGTCACTCGGATAATCTAACTGAACAGTACTCCTCCTTCATTAATAATATAAATACGGCCGCAGAAGCAGCTATACCCCAATATAAACCTTATAAATGTAAACGGCACCCACCCCCTTGGTGGAATATTGATTGTGACAATATTATCAAACAACGAAAATTGGCTTTAATAAATTACAAAAAAAACACTAATTTTGAAAATTACGTTCAATACCAGGAGATCTCGGCTAGAACCAAAAAAACATTAAAAAATATAGCAAAGAAACATTGGATTGAATGGGTCTCTTCCCTGAATAAAAATACACCAGCTACAACTCTTTGGAATCAAGCTAGAAAAATTTACAGAAAACCAATATCAAAAATAAAATCTTTCGATCAAAAATGGATTGATGACTTTCTTATTAAAGTTGCACCACCAACTGCGAACCCTCAAAAATCCAGCTACATAGATTCAACCCCATCTGAAAAAAATCATTTTCTACTAAAACCTTTCACTTATAATGAACTAATTTTCGCTATAAATGATCGTAAAGATAATTGTCCAGGATACGATCATATCAAATACTCCATGCTTATTAACCTCCCAGAAGTAGCAAAACATTTTCTATTAGACTTTTTAAATCGAATCATTCAAGACAATTCTGAGGTAGATTTTTTTAAAGACATCATTGTTATTCCGATTCTAAAGCCTGCAAAAGATCCAAATTCAGCAGAATCTTATCGACCGATTTCTCTCTTTTCTTGTGTATTTAAAACTTTGGAACGAATGTTAAAACATAGACTAGAATGGTGGGTCCATACCAAAAAATTACTACCAAATAATCAGTTTGGATACAAACGAGGATGTGGAACTTTAGATGCACTAGCTACACTTGTAACGGACATACAGAGTAACTTTTCTAGAAATAACTATTTGCCTACTTTATCTCTAGATATAGAAGGTGCTTATGACAGTGTGTGTTTACCTCGATTAAAAGACAAAATGATCAATCAATTTCAAATACCCACAAATCTGGCACAAACCATAATTAATTTCTACACTAATAGACGCTTATACGTTAGAAACTATAAAAATGAATTTCTTGGACCACGTCATAATAGTTGGGGATTACCTCAGGGATCAGTCTTAAGCCCTTTTCTTTTTAATCTGTATACTGCCGATTTTCATAGTCTTAATATACCAAGTATCACTTACAAAACAATCCAATATGCTGATGACTTCCTAGTCTATACAGAAAGGAGTAAATATGAACCTTCCCTTACAATTTTAAGAAAATTACATGCACATTTCTCAAACTGGTTTTGTAAAAATGGTTTTAATTTATCCACTAATAAATCAAACGTGTGCATTTTTTCACGACATAATATTCCAAACACAAATACTATTTTATTAAATGGCCAAAGTTTAAATTTCTGTAAGTCAATAAAATATCTAGGTATGTTTCTAGATCAAAAGTTAACATGGAAAGTACACATCGAGTATATGCTTGACAAAAGCAATAAAGGTCTCAATTTTTTAAAATCAATTTCTAAAACTTGGTGGGGTGCTGACGTAGAAACAGCTTTGCTTTTTTACAAATCTTATATCAGATCCATTCTGGACTATGGATGTATACTTTATGGATCAGCAAGCAAACAAATTTTAAATAAAATTGATGTATTTCAACGGACTGTTCTACGTACTTGTATGGGAGCAATGAAGTCTACTCCAATAGCTCCATTGCATGTTGAAGCTTTAGAACCTCCTTTAAATTTTAGACGAGATTATCTAAGTGAAAAATTTGTAGTGAAAATTTCATATATCAACAATTCTTTATATTCTGGCATAAGCTCGCTAAATACCGAGGATCTAACAAACAGTTACTGGATTCATAAAAATTCACCAACCCTTTGCACGGCCTTTAGAGCCATGTGTAACAATAAGTATACCAACAGTATTAGCAACCTTGAGATTAACGACTATTTCGCATTTTTTAATGAAGCTTATATACACATACCAACATATTATAGTATTCCATCATTAGATTCATGCATCTTAAATTCTTACATAAAAAAATGGCCCATGGCAACTGTAATCTATACAGATGCATCCAAAACATCGGAAGGGACCGGATGTGCTTTCTACATTCCATCCAAGTCAATAGAAAAAATGTTCAAACTACCTCTCAATTGCTCAATTTTTAGTGCTGAAGCTCTTGCAATTCTTGAAGCCTTGAAATATTTCGACAGTTTAAACAATAATGCAGTTTTAATAATATCCGATTCATTATCAGTCTTATTATCTCTCAAAAATACAAAATTACCCAATTATAATTCTAATCCTTTTATTTACCAAATTAAGAACATACTTGTTAACCTTAAAAATAAAAATAAAACTACGAATTTTATTTGGGTAAAGGCT
The DNA here is from genome assembly GCF_040954645.1 of Diabrotica undecimpunctata. Lineage (NCBI taxonomy): Eukaryota > Metazoa > Arthropoda > Insecta > Coleoptera > Chrysomelidae > Diabrotica > Diabrotica undecimpunctata. The sequence goes on from NC_092809.1 coordinate 143,625,148, forward strand.
CATGTTGGTATAAAACATAATGAGCATGTTGATTACATTGCAAAAGCTGCAATAACCTCGACAGCTGAAATTTTACCAGATGAGAGAATTTGTGTTCCTGATGCTTTTCTCATCTCTAAAAGAAATCAAAGAGATCGTTGGAATACCGCTTGGCAAACTTTTTGCGACCACTCAACAACACAATACGTGCATATACAACCACACATCCCTAATTCCAGATGGTTCAAGAATTTCAATACCGCTCGTAAATATACAACAACTTTAATAAGATTGAGATTTGGCCACGCTTGTTATCCTGTTCACCTTGCTCAAATCAAAATATATAATTCAGACTTATGCGAAACTTGTCAAGAACAAGGAGATCTTAACCACATCTTTTTTAAGTGTTCCAAATATCTTCAGCATTCAGGAACTCTTTTAAACAACTTGCAAACTCTGAAAATATTCCCTCCATATCAAATAAATAACCTGTTGGCTACTAATAATAAAAAAGTTTATGATTGTTTGATTAAATTTATACATAGTGCAAATGTGTGTCTGTAGTCAATCTCAGCTAAGCTCGTTAACCTTTGTTCTAACCCAATTGTTTATTTACCTTTCTTTCCGTGACCTATTGCTAGTAATGTCTTAAACAAATGTCCTGATGGGTCCCTGGACGAGAAGTGAGTATCCCTGTTGTTCCTTATATTTGTTTTTTCTTGATATAATTTTCTCTTTTTGTTTGATTTAGTTATAGGGATTTTATGAGGTTTTTTGACTCGAATAGATACACTTTTTGCACTAGCAATTAATAGTATAGATTATACACTTATGTATGTATACACTGTATAATGTACACTTATGTATGCACTTATGTGTATATGCATACACTTTTTTTTTCCCTTAGTATTAATTATATTTTTCTTTTATTATATCTCAATATGTAATTGGCTAAATAGCTAAGTGCTAAAGCCACAAAAAAAAAAAAAAAAAAAAAAAAAAAAAAAAAAAAAAAAAAAAAAAAAAAAAAAAAAAAAAGATGTTTAATATCACAAACAAAAACTTCACCAACCTGAATAGTTTTACCAAAATCAAGTAAAATTATTGTTTTATTCGAAATTTTGTTGCAATAAACGGAGTTGGACGATGTCAGTCATCTATTTTAAAGCAAATATTCTAGCCGTTCTTGACATACAATACTTTTATACTAATAACTTTATCTCTAATCCACTTATCTCTAATCTGCTGTACAGCGTAATAAAAAATTACTTGTTCGTTAAACAAAACGTGAAATTTTCATAATAAACCATATACATAACTTTATATTCATATTCTTAATAGTTCCCTCTCAGCTGCAGCAACTCGCAGTTGGTACTTAATATTTTTTGCTAAAATTCTCGTTCGCGGTCTTCTTTTTGTGTCCTCTGTGAGAGTCGTGTAATTAAACCAATTTAAATGACAAAGAAAGACGAAGAAATTCTAACAAGTGCCTGTTGGTGCAGCGTAAAAGCTAAAACACTTTAAAAACTTCCTTTTATGCTTTTTAACTACACGGTTCTAATTTTAACATAACCGCTTAATTAGTATATAAAAGACTTCTTTAGGTGTTATATAGTCGGCGTAAAGTAAAAATCGTTACACGTCATAATTTTGTCTTCTAGGATGGGCGTAGAATTCCTGATTGCGTGCTTAATTGATTTCGTTTTATTGTTATTTATTATTAGGACTGTTTTTATGGCTTTTTCTTTTAGTGCTACATATGCTTCTCGTACATCGATTTTCATTCTTTCCTTAGAGAGCAATTTATGTATTCTTTTTTCTTTTATAAGTCATTGTGACGTCATTATTATGGTGGTTCTTCCCTATCAGCCGTTTCCTTTTTTTCGATTTCGAGGCTTTCTGTTTCTTCCTCTATATTAAGTCAAGTGGCTTTTAACAAAAGAATTAGACGCAAATGCGAAGAAGATGTCGAAGATAGCAAATTTGTCATTAGAAATGCTATGGGAGGCACTTTTTGCGCTAAATATCCTATCACAAAAATGCAATGATCAAAGAAAAGTTGTATTTACATGCTTCGTGGACTAAGAAATGGCATTCGATAAATTTCAGCATGTAAAATTATTGTATATGATAAACAATATAGGAATAGATGACAATAATATTCGTTTCATTAAAAATCTGTACTGGAATCAAACTGCTACCGTAAAAATTGAATATAACGACAATCATGAGATCTCCATACAGCGAGTAATTAGACAAGGCATTTTGTCCCCAACATTTTTGAATGTTTACTCGGACCAGTTATTATCAGACCATATGGAATAAAAATCAATGGGAGAACTGCTAATTTCCTTTCTACTTACTCAAAAGGTTTTTCCTGGACAACCAACACTGTATCATGAGTATATATAAATCGTCTCGTTCGATGGTGTCAGTGCAGTTGCAGGGATAAGTCATTTGAATAGATATTATTTTACTCTACACGCTTAACACGGTAGATACCGTGTTAAGCACCAGTTTAATTCGTTGTACCCCAGTTTTGATATGTTGTACAAGGTAAATATTTGACCACGAGATTTTCTAACTCTAAATCCAGCTCGTTCAGGTTTCATCAGGTTCTCATCAATGGTGACTGAGATTCGATTGAGTACCATTTGTTTAAAAACTTCGAAAAGGTGGCACAATAAAGAAACTGGACGAAAGTTTTTGGTTTCAGTTGGCACTTCGCCTGCCTTCAATAGTACTTAGTGCATAATCCTGCGAGTACTCTGGATTTGCGTCGATTTTTCTTTCCCATTCTTTTGATTTCTTTCGTCCTAATGTCATCCAAGCAGGTTGCTTTACCAGATTCCATTAAAAAGATTGCTGCTTTAAGCTGTACAAAAGTAAAAAGGTGGTTATAAACATTACTTTCTTGGATTACTAAGATGTTTTAACAGTTTCCACGCACGGCGGCTATTCTTCACCATGTATATTTCTTCCAAAAAATTGCTTCATCCTGTACTAGAAAAGTTAGAGAATTCAAAGAATAGCTAGCGTACGTGGAAACTGTTAAAAAATCTTAACAATAATTTCTGGGTAAATAAGATGAAAGAAATCTTATGAATAAAGCTTCAGGAGAAACCCAATGGCCAATAGGGAACGTTCCATAGGTATATAGGACCGAAGGACAATGTCGCTCCGCAATCTCGAGGTATAACACTATCGCGTCCATAGTGTGCATGGCACAAGGGAGAAAATGTTGCTAAGCGATGCCCCAGAGAGCAGACGAACTTTGGAATACTTAACACGGTATGGATGTGTTGCCATGACTGACAGTACTTAGCCCTAACTCCTGGGAATAAAATAGATACGAGACAAAAAGAGATGACCCTACAGAAGGCTTAGCAATTAGTAACTGGTGTTCAATTTTTCAAATGCAAAAAATCATGTCATTTTTTCGCTATATTACTTTCTATCATTCTTCACCTCAGTTATAAAATTATTACCCTACTCCAACCCTTTCCTGCTTCTATTTTAACCCCACCCCTGTAGAAATACAGACAGTTTGAAAATAGCAAATGAAAAGACTCGCTCTCGCCTGCTGAGTTTCGCTAGCAGCAGACGTACCCTCTCTTCCCTATTGACTATCGTTGGCAGCAGACGTATGCTCTCTTGCCTGTTGACTGCCGCTAACAACAGACATTCTCTCTTTCTCCCGTTTATAGTTACGCTAAAAATACCGCGAATACTCTTTTAAATCGTATACAGACCCAAAGGTGCTTTATCTCGTGATCTCAGTGTTAGTACCGCGAGACACGTATTCAGAAACCAAACTTGATTTGCTATAATCTGTATAACCCTTTACTACTTATCCTAATTTATTTGAACCAGCCCTGTTTATTACAGTCCTCATACACTGAAATTATATTCATAATTTCACATATGTAACACCATTTTTTGTACAACCGATATATAATAGACCAGCGGTCGGGGAACTTTTTTACTCATTACCCCAAAATATTTTTGTGTAAGTTGATATTACCCCATGGCGAAGAGCAAAAAAACGAAATTGCCTCTTTTTAGCATCTTTCATATTATAGCCCCCATGATAATTTTGAAAAGAAAACAATAACTAAAAATTTAAGTTAAACATCATTTATTCAATTTATCAATGTAATACCTAGTAATACATAACGGTAATAATAGTATTATATGTAATATATAGTTGAGGAAAAAAAATCGCCCAACAGAAATTTTAAGTAAATGATAATTTCTTGTTATTTTGTAATTCATATGATATTTTTAATATATTAGACTCTAATAAGACAAGAAAAATATCATACGAAATACAAAATAACAAGAAATTATCATTTACTTACTTATGTTTTCTGTGGAGGCGAATTTTTTTTCCTCAACTCTATATAACAAATTAAAAACCATTGGCTTAAAATCGAGGGTTTAAAATTTGGGGTACTGTAACAAATTTTGATAATAATAATGGGGGTACAAACAGAGATTAGAATTGAAAATATTAGAAAAAAAAGAATAATTGAAAACACGTTTTAGAGAAATGATGTTTCATATTCGATACAATTACTTAAAAATTGAGACTTTTTGATGTAACAGCGATTTGAATACAGTCTTCGGCGTTTAATCGATTTCTGTTCTTCGTTTTTATGTTCATTAGAGTGGAAAAGCCTTGTTCGTACAAATATGTTGTTCCAAATGGCAACAATTTTCTCTTCATGTCTCTTCATGTGCAATTTTAAAAGCCTGTGCAGCATTTGACGTCCAAAAAAACGACAGATTTGGTTTACTCTCGAATTGAATATGTGCTTCGGTATAAGATGGAAGTTTAAGAATTGCTTCTGGCAAACCTAAAGGTCCTTCTGGTATCATAGCAATTTCACATTTAAAAGGATCTACAATCCAACTGACAGTACGTGTATTAAGATCTGGAAAGTAATCTCAAAACCACTTTCTGAGTTTGATAAGATGTCTTACAATTGTATCCTTGATGTCAGCAAAAGTAATATTTTCGCAATCTTCCAAAAACAAAACTAACCTTGAAAAAGAAGCTATCTTGTTCTGTTCCACTTTCAGTCTCCAATATTGCAGCTTTAATCCAAACGCTGACAGTATTTCTCTCGCTGAAATGATATTAATATTATTTCCTTGCAATTGTTTGTTTAATATATTTATACTCTTAAAAATATCCGCTAAATATGTGAGATATGCAACACAGGAAGAGTTTTTAAACTTATCTGCGAGAATATTTTTTTGATCAACTATAAAAATTTCGACTTCAGTTTTGAGAGTCCATACTCGATTTAGTACATTTCCGCGAAAGAGCCACCTTACTTCTATATAATAAACTAGGTCCGTATATTCAGCTTCAGCGTCCTGACATATTTCACGAAATAATGCGTGTTTAGTGCATGTTCCTTCATAAAATTTACAATCTTGATAACATCATGCATGACGGCTTCCAGTGTTGGTTCTAAATTATTTACCATAAGGACCTGGCGACTGATCATACAGTGAGTAACTCCAATATTTGGTTTATTTTTTTTACGAAAGCCGAATAACCATTAATATGACCCAGCATATCTGGAGCTCCATCCAAAGATACAGAAATACAGTTTTCCCATTTTAAACTTTGCGCATTGAAGTATTCATTTACGTTATTGTAGACATCAATTCCACGAGATCTCAATTCGAGAGGTGAACAAAACAGCAATTCCTCTTCAAAATTATCTGCACCTTTGTAGCGAACATATACCATTAGCTGTGAATTGCTACTAAAATCAGTTTTATCATCAAGCTGAATAGCAAAATATTTAGCCTGTTTTAATGCGAAAATACCCTGTTCCTTCACATTTTCTGCTAATATAAAAATTCGTTCTTATAACAATTCTCGCTGACAAGGGCAATGAATTCAGTTTCTTCGCTTCTTTTTGACCACACAATTTCTAGCAATCAACTAGGCTACTTTAAAGGTAGTCCTTGATGCTGAACCATGATTAAACATACCAAACAAGTTGCTATTCAATCTTTGTCTTTTAACAGATATTTCTAAATTTGCAAAGTATTCTCGCTGTTTGGAAGACAGGTATGAACGCAAATTTTCTAAATGTTTCTTCAATTGACTTTTTTTGAAAGATTCTGAAGTCAGTATCTTCATACATGCAACATACTATGGTTTCATTGTACCATTATCTTTTATTTGTGTAAAACCATAATTAAGGAATTCGCCTTGGTATGCTCTTTTTCTATTTGCTGCCATTTTAAGGAAGACATAAAATAATAGTTGTAAAATATTTGAATTAAATTTTCAAATTGCACCTTACCTTGATCGATGTATCGATGATTAATGATAAAATGGTAGTCTTGTCAGCAACTAACTTGTAAAAACTCGTTCTCTGACTCGTCAATGTATTTGTATCTTGTCGGTATGGCACGGACTGAGCAGATAGCCGGGGCCCGGGGCTGTGTTTTACTGCGCAAAGACTTTTATATAGTTTTTTTTATAACTTAAAGACTTTTTATAACCCTAGAACACTCTAGTGGTGGGGAGTAAGATGGCGTGGCCTGCATATGTCTCCAAATTTTTAAAGTATTTTAAAAAGAACTACGAAAAAAAAATACTCCCCCTTTTAAATTAAATGTCTGTTTCGTCCCCCGTTTTTTAAGTGTTTTCTGTGTGTTTCTGTGTGTGTAAAAGTGTCTTAATTTAATTTTAACATAAAAATTTTTGGACTTTACAAAATTTGCCAGATATTGCAACAACTTTATCAAAGAAATTTGATAACTACAAGCTTATATAATTGCACACCCACACAATTTGTACATCCATTCTTATTCATTGTCTTACAACTGTCACCTTCCAAAACAAAACATAAAATCTCAATAAATAACACACATTTCATAAATATATCTCCAGAATAAATATAAATAACTTTAAAGAACTTAATAGTATAGAACATTACTTTCATCAAACAAACAATTACATTTCACCTATCTCTACTTCATTGGATAAAATCTGTCTCCTCAAGAACTTCCCTGTTTACTGTTAAACAATTACAATAGTTGACTTGTGTTCTCCAATCAACAATACAAGATAGTTTGAACCATATTTTTTCAACCATCAATGAATAGAGTACCGGCATCATTTTAACTTTGTATCGTGACCTGAAGATGCTTTGCATATTATAGAAAGCGAAACCGGTCGTCCGATTAGTTAAATTAAATTGATTGTGAGTAAGTCTAACTTATTATTTCTTTTACCTTTTGAAATGGACTCACACAAGCAACACATTCATGATTTAAAAATATATACTTTTTACTTACAAGAGTTTAATTTTTACCCCCAAAAATTTAATTTTTACCCCATTTGGGGTAATTTACCCCGGTTCCCCGACCGCTGTAATAGACCGATATAATTTGGAACAGTTAAAGAACAATCCTTCTAGGTGGATGACGAAGAAAAACTGTTTCATTTGTCTATTGTGAACTTTAACCTAAAGATTCTGAGAATATGGTTCACGTTTCACATGGATTTTCGTTCATCCCACCATGCTAGTTATTTTTCATGTTACATTAAAATATAGCCGGTCCTGTAGTTACTGTAAAAAATTTAACATTTCTCATCGGAATAAAAAACAATTTCAGTACGTACATTTCCGTTAACAACTATATAATTTCGTTATATTCGAATCGTGTCTCGTTAGAAGCAACTGTCGTGTATTGTGTAAAAAATGCGTGTTGTAAATATTTTCGTCAAACCTTACTCTTTTCCGGGCAGATGTCGTTTCCCACACAAACATTCCCATGTACGCATTGCCCGACAAAACAAAACGGGTGATAGGTACGCGTTGTTCTATACAGGTGAGCCTTAAGTGATTCTTAACATCGGTCAAGGTCACCTACCTAGTATGACCTTGTCTTCATATGTACAATTGTTTTGAACCGATTTCAGAGGCGTGCAAATTATACAGATGTCACAAAGAGTGTTATAACTTATAAACGAAGTTTACATAATAATTTGTGAATATCTGCAAATCCTGTGGAATTAATTCTACTAAAATGCTATATTGCCCGTTTTGTAAAAACGAAATTATTCATACTTACATACTTTTAGACCATAATACAGACTATACTACGATGCCATGTTTAATCCAAATTTTAAATGATATTCAGTAAGGTATTGATAATTTGCTATATTTGTGGAAAAACTTTATTTGATGAGTTAATAATTTTATTTAAAGTCAATTCATTTTTTCTCATAACAATTAATAATCAACAGAGGATATAAAATAATTATATTCTCGATGATAATAATCACGTACTTATTACAAATTTGACGTAACTTGGGTCAGATTCTTCTTTTTTGTTACAGAATTGCGAACAGAAAACCGCACAAGCCATCGGGAAACCTTGATTCTTTTTTAGTAGGATTACAACTGCATTTTCTACTTAAAATAAGACTTCTTCGTTGAATTGTAGTACTAGTCCCTCCCTTACCCATTTCATCAATTTGTATTGATATGCTTTCTGTTAATGTCTCTATATTTCTTGGGATGGCATTGGACAAGCTTTAGCAAAAGTAATTGTTGAAGACAGGAGCTTACGACAGACCTCACGGGAATACATAATATTCTATGGAACCTTGATTCAACGCCAATTTGAAAAATGTTGGATAGACAATATTCACAGTTGCTGAAGGAAGGGCCTTTCTTTCTGCTGTTAGTGTTTTTGGTGATTTAGGTTTCACTTTAAACGTAAGACAGTTTGATAAAAATTAATTAAATAGCCAGGGTTGCAATGTAGCTGCTTTCGAAAATATTACCTTAGAAGCACCAGACACTGCAAGATATTTCAATGATGAAACAAACTTGCATGACCATGGGAATAAAAAAATATATTACGGCGTGATTTCAAATAGCATGAGAGGTTTTGCGATTTTACAGTTTTCTTTTTGGCATCAGTTATTTTGTTACCTCCATATTATTTATAAATCAGAAAAAATGTGGGTCCGATCGACCAAAAATGACTCAAAGGAAAATTCATGTTATCATGTTGTTTATTAGTTGAAGCAATATACAGTGTAGGTAAAAGTTTATGGTCGTTATGGTAAAATTTAACAGGATATCTAACACAGATATAAAATCATATTTTCAGCGAATAGACAAAGGTAACAATCATATTTCCCCTTGGTCTCCCCTCCATATTTCTTATTGACGCCCATTAGTGAGACGATTAGTTCCGATCAGAGTATTTTACATATTTCTGGTTCCGATCCTAATATACATGAGAAACTAGAGGTGGGTCGTTGACATTTTTATCGCAACCGTTTTTCGTAAACTAGTAACTCGTTGATTGTTTACCAGTAGTTTCAAATAAGCAAGTACACAAACAAACATATTGGCTATTATCGTTTATGTGTATAAGTATTGAAGTGAAAGAAACTAACGAAGGATATATTTATTATAACTTGAAAAATAAATTAAACAATACAAATAGTAAATAGTACTCACATTTACATTACACATTATTAAATTGCAAATCGTCTAAATTGACATTTAAAAACATAAGTTTTTCCACTTTTCTTGTTAACCGTGTTCTTTTTTTATTTAAAATTAAACCAGATTTTGAACATGTGTTCACAAGGAACAGATTTTGTTACAATACTACAATATTTTATGAATATAGTGGTTAAGTTAGGATATACATGTCGATGTTATCCACCACTGTAATGGACAGTTCCAATCTCCGTTCGAAATTTTTTGTGGGTAATTTATCATCAAACAAATACATGTCGATTTCTTTTATATCTCTCGATACAGGTGTATATTTAGATGAGTCATGTCCAATTAATTCATCAAAAATACACCATGGACTTAAGTCATCTCTATCAGTTTCTTTTTCTTGTACTGGTTGTTTTTCAATAGTACAATCTTCTTTTTCTTTTTTTATAGAAGTAACCAGCTTCTTGACTCTTTCTTTTGTTTTTTTTACCTTCATTTTTATCAGGAAATCCCTGCATTTTAAATCATTATTTGTCATTTGGTTGACGTTGACAATAAAATAACTAGTTATTTTGATTAATGAATGAGTTTTGATTTACGATTAATCTGCATTTTAGATTTCAAATCTTTATTGATAGTTGGTCAAAGGATTTATTGTAAATATTCAATTAAGAATTCTTTTTCTTAGTCAATGGCTCGTTACGACGTCTAGAAAGCTTTGAGACCTGGATATTTCGCAGCATTCTAAAAGTTCCATGGATTGACCATGTTAGACATGAATAAATTTTATAACCAGTCTGCGTAACTTCAAGGATTGGACAGAACTACGTCTTCAAACCTTAATACGAAAAGCACAGGATAGAGGTGAATTTGCAAAACTCATTGTGAATATCTATTAGAGACCTAAAAAAAGGCACCTAAAAAATATATAAAACATATTGGTACGTTCAATTATATCTTTTGATGCATACTTGTGTGTGGTTGGGATATTGACTACCAAATTAATGCATACTTTTCTATTACTACATTCCTTTCTGCTACGCAATTGTATACACCTTATTAAATTACTCATAATTATCATTGAACAACCCCGCAAATTAACACCGACCGACCCGAACAAAAATCTAAAGAAAAATAAAAAAGGGTATTATACCAAACAATGTCCATTGAAAAAATCCTCGCCTTATTATGATGAGAAAAGAACGACCAGCAACGGAATGCTTTTGTTTCGTTTACAGAACAAATGAATTCTTAATTATTTATAGCGTGTTTTTAGCGTTTCCACAGAAACGTTTCGCATTTGTATGCCTAGTTATAATTATAGGGTATAAATATGATGATACAACTGTCGTTTATGGAATAGATACGCCGCGTTCAATTAACTAAGACAAAGATGTGCGTGTGTCATGAGCGTACTACTCTATTGTTGTGGTTTATTGGTATGTATTTGTACGTAAATCGTTAAACCATCGAAAAAAAATTAATTGAGATTGAGATAGGCCATGGAATATGCATTTCTTATAACACAGATTCATACATTGTGGTAGTTTACTCTATATTTATAGATATTATGACTGGCCAAGAAGCTGTATAATTAAAATTGGATATAAAAAAGGTTAATACAAAAAGTAGCACAAGTGTTAAATTTATAATTTTTATGTCCGTTTTATCAAAAATTTGCCATACGTTAATCAAATTTAAAGCAAGTCTCTCAAATATCTAATAATTTATAGCTAGAATTAGAATTCGAAAGTACACGAATTGATATTTTTTTATCAATTTTCTTATTTTTGGAATCCTGTATTCAAAACGGAGATAAAATACGCATAATTTGTTGTTTTAAAAATGCCCGTCAGCCTGAGTTTCCAAAGGGTTTTTTTATATTTTTACTTTTATTGCATTTACAATATTTTGTCTAAAAAAATTATGGACTTTGGGAATAGTTTTTTTAGGTGCTTTGGGGCTCTCACTCCTAAGAGAAAAATTCATTCATTTTAGAGACCTAGTAGTTAGTTCCCGTCGGCAAAATAGTTTATGATAGGCACTCGCTTCATTAGGCCAAGTCTGACACGGTTTTCTTTCATACACCAATTCTCTATATAATGGAAGGCATATCGCATCTGATCCGTAACAGTACTGCTAAATTTTCGCCCAGTCTCTATTACAATATCGTCTTGAAAGCCCTGGACGTATATTCCTTCGCTGCTAAGCCTACGAGCAGGTCATCAACAAATAAATTCTATAATATTGGTGGCAACACATCCCCTTGAGGGCATCTCTTAGTTGCCCTCGGGTTTATGGCAACTTCATATGTATCTGTGGATATTATTCTGATCTAAAGCTTCTGAATAATCCGCTTAAATGTTTGGCTTATCAGTATTGACTCGATAGAGGTATTATTCAATGCACCTTCGATGTCTAAAGATGCAGCAAGGGCGACTTCTTTCTGGTATAATATGTTTTCGAGTTCCGATTGTTCATGGTAGCGTCACCTGATTTCCCTGCTTGATACGCCCATTGCCGCTGCTACATTGAGTTTTTATTAAGATTGTTTTTCTTGATGTGTTCATTCAAGATTTTTTCCATACACTCCAGTATGTGGCTAGCTCTAAATATTTGGATCAGGGGACCCATAATTATTTCCAGTCTTTCTTGGAGTAACCTGAGAAATATACCATCTCGTTCAGCAGTTGTATGTAGTTCAAAAGTTTCCATAGCCTATCTGACACTGTGAGAACCAAAACCACTTTGATCTCTTTGGAGGTCAGCCAGTCAACTCTGGTTGGGCTAAAGTTTGATTGTTGATTATTTCCACTAGTCAATAAAGATACTCTACAGCCTCGTTTGGAGTGTCCGTATACTTCTCATTAGACAACTGACTTGGATTTATTAGTGCTAAGTCTTTAAAGAATTCTGTTAACCCTGGCATTGTCAGGTGCACTTTCACAGAATTCTTTCCAGGATGTTTCCTTAGTGGATAGAATTGTCAATTACAGGTTTTCTGTTTCGCCTTATATGCTTCCCAATCACCTGATTTGTTTGCCATATTAAATAGCCGTCTTGTTTCACTTTTCAAATCAGGCAGCTTATTATTCCACCAAGCTGCTTGTCTTGGCGGGCGACTTTCTTTTAACAGGCAGTTATCTAATATGAGGCGACTAGTCTACTGCCAGCTCAACCTCAACGTTGTTTTTTGACATTTTAGGATAATTTCTTACCCTTTTTTAAGATCCCCCTTAAAGGATTCCTATTCGGCTACCTTAAGGTTTCTATAATCAACCCATTGAAATTCAGTTTTATTGTGGCGGCTGTCGTACCGAGCTCCATAACTGGTACCAGTTTAGGGTAAGACTTACAATAGTTTTTATTGAGTCATTGAGTCTCCGTATCTTAACTTCGCACCATGAATAAGCACCATGTCAATAGTTTTCTCAGCTACTTTTTGCCACAATATTTTCGATGCTATTTTTTGTGCTTCAAATTTATCTGTACGCTCTTGATGTTACAGTTTATTCATTATTGGGGCCTCCAACAGGCTCTTTGGTAATTTCTTCCTCCTGCACAGATTCCTCTTCGACCTCCTGTGGTTTGGATATAGTGGTTGCAGGCTTTGGTTCCTCGATGCTTCCCGCCTTTTCTGTTTTGCCTTCCTTCAACGAGATAATGAAAAGTACTCACTGGAAAAGTAAGGCTTCCATTGAAGTCTTTTGAGCTTCTCTTCCTACTCCTTATCAACCCGAAGACTAACAAGCAGTCCTCCGTCAGCGGTGGATTTGAAGCCGAGAATCGGCTAACGGTTGGTCCTGAGTCCAGAATTTTGTCTTCCAAGTCACGCCAATGATGCCTTGAGATCCTCATTTTTATTCGCTGGAAAGTACATCAGCACGCGCATGAATGTTGGGAGTTCTTTAGCCTTAACGACCATGCACTTCATTTTTTCTTTCAAAAAGTCCTTTGTAATTTTAAGGGACTTCTCTTTAGCACATACCAATCCATAGTACCTACCCATGGGTCAGTTTCTATTCATAACGAGAAGCGCAAGGAGATTTGTCGATAAGGTTAGTATGGCATCTTTTATTGCCCTAACATCATTTTCATAAACAGATTTGGCTGGGTATTCTTTGAGAATAACTGACGTTTTAATCACAGTAAGAGTAGTATTCTAGTTGCCGCTAAGTCCTTTATAAGAGCAGCAGCAGTTTTGCTTTTTTTTGTTCATTTTTTCCTCGGGAGTGTTTCTATTAGTCTTCTATCTTCTATCAGATACAGTCCGATTAACAGCCTGCGTGATTTCAGCTTTTCCTAGAAAATTATTTTGAGGTCTAGGAGGTCTATTAGGACCTTAGAAGTATCAATTTTCTATTTCATAATTTTCAGGAGCATCCTCTTCTGTGCTTCAAATATTTTTGACCGAGAAACCTCAAGCCTCTCGATATCTTTCAAAAAAATTCCACATAACGTCCTCAGTATTTTTATTTACAGTCTCTTCCAAAGTCTGCCGACCAACCTAAATTGAAGTATTAGAGTTAGTTGGGTTTTCCTGTGAGTCCTCCGTGGACAAGTTTTTTGTTTTCTATAGGATTCCATATTGATCCCACGAGTATGAGCAAAATAATCGGTTATAGCTGCAACGTGCCCTATAGAGCTATAAGGCCTAAAGTGAAAGGAGGTGCTAAATGCCATGCAGATCTGGGCACGGTACATTTACACCTTTACCTTGTGTCTTGGGGGATTTAGGTATAGTGAGGAGAGAGCGCAGGAAGGAAAACCCTCTTTTTCATGCGTTGGGGATGTAAGTATTACCATAGACTGGAGATATGACAGTGAAGGCCAGAGGTTCTTCTATTTGTATTTCCGCCAGGGTTGGTGGTACAATCAGATATGGAAAGGAGGTATATTTTGTGCGGTTTCTGAGATGTTCTTGGGAACTAGTTCATCCAAACAAAGGAAACCTCGTATGAAATGACCCCGCATCCGTCATTTTGTATGTTATTTAGTACCTATCCAGCAGGTGTACATAATGAACTCTGCGTTCAAGAAAGTCCCTTCAACTCCTAGATCTCAATCGCACACTACCCCACCCTCTGGAATTGCTCACCCTATCACCTATTCGGACGCGTCTTGTTTGGTGTGGACCACCCGTTAGTCGAATCTCTTCGTGATGAGATTTGGATTGTGCCAAGTCCTGTCTCCCACCAGGAAAAGTCCCGGTTCACGAGTGACATAGTACAAAACTTACTTCAAAGTAGTAAAATCAACAATTTCTCTCTGATGGTATATGATCACAGCGTTATTTGTAATTGTGAGCTTAAGGTGTACCAGATGCTTTAAAACTAACATTTTATGTTACCTTTGAAGCATCTGAAAAACAAAAACGTATTTTTATCATCATCCATAACCGTTTGGCTTATTTCAATTACTTATTGGCCTCCATGTACTACCGAAAAAGATTATTAAAAATAACCACGTAATAACATTTATCTATTAGAAGTTTCCCAGCTTCACCAAATTAAATCAAAGTTGTTAAAATAAACTTTATTAAAAGCAAAGTTCATTTCTCTTATGCGCTTTAATGGAATATCGTTATATAATCTAAAACCTAATAATGTGAATGGATTCCCAACTTTAGATAGTAGACCAGTCGCCTAGCGGACCACTAAACTTTGTTAAAACAAACGCAGTATTGAAAGTCGCTGTTTAAAAGTTAGTTTTATTAAATTTGGTGTAGTTAATGGGGGAAATAAGTAAAGGACTATTGTTCTCTCGCTGAAACGTTTATTGGTTCGCTATTAGTATTATTCACAGGAAACATTAAGTGGATTTGTATAGCGGGTAGTTGTCTTTTCTTTGCTGTTATGTTTCGGTTGCCTTAAGCTACTCTTCCCATGATCTAGTCTTCTCTTATAGTTGTGTACGACATTGCACAATCTAAATAAATTTTGCTCATTTCCCGGTGTATTGCTTATATTTAAAGGGTAAATGATGGCCAACGATGAAAAAACTTTTTCACTAAAATTACTTTCTTAAGTCCTTTAGTACGTCGAATCCAAATATGATACTTACAGTATTGCCCAAAATAAACAGTACTGAAACTGAAATATATATATATATATATATATATATATATATATATATATATATATATCTCTTTGTCCGCGCTGTCATATTCAAATTAACTAGTATAGACCAGTTAAGTAATCCTCAAACAATTAATTATTAAGGCCTAATTGTTAAAAATGGTGTAGCGATGTGACGAGTCGGATCTTTTCTGACTCGAGTTGATCGAGTTCATATATCGATCAACTCGAGTTGCAACTCGAGTTGACTCGACTTGGAGTCGTAGCAGCGACCATTAGTAGGCACAAGACTAGTTGATATTTTTAAACAATTAGAAAACCAATAGGATAAATGTAATATTGTTATTAATAAAAAATAGTATTTTCAATCAAATGTTTATTAACAATAAACTTGCTATATTTATATGTATTACGTACGAGTATGTATACCTTACATACTCTTAATAATACTAATTCTAATACTAATTGGAAAACATTTAAAAAAATAACGAAAAAATAAAAGGAACCGCGAATGCGTCTCAAATAGTAAAATTTAGTTGATTGTGGTACACTTAATGATTTAAAGGTACTAATGTGCATCACTTTGCAGTTTTTAGATAACATTTATTATCTGTTGAATGTGTAAATAATATTCTAAAACTAATCAATATTGCACTCTTAAACAACAGCTATTAACTACAAACATTTTAAAGAAATCTTTGATATATACTTAAGACCAGCAAAGTTAAGTAACTGTAAAGTACAACAAAACAAAACTTAAATAATTATCTCCTTAGATAACAAAATAACTGCTTTTTCTTATTTATAAAAAGAATACTTACAGAAAATAAAATATTTTTTCTTTAAATAAAATTACAATAAAAAAATATATACATATAAATAACAAATTACTTCAATATGTCCTCTTTTCAGTACAGAAAGAGTTTAAAAATAATAGTTCGTCCACTTTTTTTGGCATGAGTCTGTTCCTTCTTTGATTAGTAAGTAATCCAGCTTTAGAAAAAAGGCGTTCTGATGGCACAGAGGTAGCAGGAATGCATAAATATTTATATGCCATTCGACATAGGGAAGGAAATATGTGTTCCCTTTGCTTCCAAAAATGTAGTGGGTCTTGCTTTCTATCTAGATATGGCAAATCTAGATATTGTGTTAAAACAATGGTATCAGAGGAGATTGTTGTCTGTTGCATGTCAGTGTCACCTATTTTCTTGTCAAAATCCTCCCATATATCGTCGTCATCGGCTTTAGCTGAAGTTCCAGATGTCGACACTACGGCTGGTTCTGGTATTTGCTCATGAACTTGTTTAAATTGTGCCAGTTCATCCAATACATATTTAATCGCATTTTCTGCAGCAATGTCCGTTCCAAATGCCTTTTTTTTAAAACGTTGATCTAGAATGGTTGCCATTGATGCAGTCCGGTTAACTTCATAAACACCTAATCTTTTGTCTACATTTTCCAGTAACGATCGCTGTAGGTGTTTCCCAGGTTCAGTCAATGGAGTTTTCTTCATTAAAGAACTTTGTAGTCCTCTAACTAGAGGGATAATGCATGATAGCGTCGGATATGATTCCCCAGATAATGCGGTGGTGATTTTTTCTACTGGCTGTAAAATTACCACACAATCTTCTAGAATTAACCATTCAGCTGATGTCAAGCCTGATGGGGGCGAGTCAAGCAGTGGTAAAGTCGCGGATAGAGGAACTTTGACTCTCAATAATCTATCAAACATTAAATACGTCGAATTCCACCTTGTTTGTACGTCTTGTTTAAGTTTGATAATATCTAAGTTCATTTGTCTCTGCATGTCTCTCAGTGTATTAGACGATTTTATGCTCTGTTTAAAGTGGGTCACTATTGCACGACTTTTTAATATAACATCCAGCACTGCGGCATTTTTTAAATCAGAATTTCGGTCATTTTCATTATTTTTGCTAATGCAGTCTTTTACGACGAGATTTAATGTGTGAGCAACACAAAAGTGATTTCTTTTGTTTAGGAAATCCTTGACTGCTTTTTTCATATTAGAAGCATTATCAGTTACAATGGTTACTATTTTATCAAAAATTTCCCAATCTAATAATATTGATCGCAAAGCATTTGCAATATTTAATGATGTATGATGTTCAGACAGTTCAGTCGTTGAAATTACTATAGAATGCAATTTTACGTCTTTTATAAAATGTGCAGTTACACTTATAAAGCTTTTTTGACTATCTGAACTCCATATATCTGTTGTCAGAGCTATATACTCTACACCTTGTAACTTCTCTTTTACTTCTAAACTGCATATTTTGTATTTGTCTTCCAGCATCTGAGCTATTTTTTTTCGCGATGGCAATATATAATCTGGGTTTAATTTGTTTGTATATTTTTTAAAACCTTCATTTTCAACTATTTGCAGTGGTTGCATATCTACCACAATCATGTCCAATAATGCATCGTCACCAATTTTTTGGTTCATTTTTGTAGATACAGTTAAACGCATTTGTTTTGGGCGCTTCGGAACGGGTTCATTGAATGCTCTGACATTATGTATATGCGATGGTGCTAAAATGGTATTGTTTTGATGAGAATCTGTTCTATTCATCAAGGAGGTTCTAGAACTCTGTTCGGGTGCATTATTCTCTATTCTCTCACTTGTTAAATTTTGTCCAATCACTTCACTGTACTGAACTATATGTTTTTTCTTTATATGATTAATTAATGACGTAGTGTTCCCTATGTATTTATATTCACAAGAGCATAATTTGCATACTACTTTGGTTTTATCGTCGTTTTTTACAAAGAACTCCCACGCCACACTTTTTCTATTTCTAAGTGACATTATATATAAAAATAATATTCTTGCAATTTCGATACTGTCTAGTGTCTAAACCGAACTGATGCTGTTAACGTGAGTGGGGTTGATGAGTTGATCGACGCGAACACACGGTTTCACTCAATGACCGTCATAGAAAACACACAATCTCACTGTTGCACTCAACGCCGACGACTCGACTAGGACTAGGACTAGACGACTAGACTATGAATTCGTCGCGTCGGCTCGGGTACACGTCATCGGTGGTATGGTGATCGCAGACCGAGTTAGCTCGAGTTGATAAAAATTGACGTCGAGTCGACTCGTTTACGATTTGACTCGAATTACTCGAGTTGGATAACTCGACTCGCCCATCTCTAAAATGGTGTTAAGCACAGACGAGAAAGTGTTTCTTGTGGAGCATTATTTTCGCCCATACGGAATCGGTCGACGTAATAGTGCAAGTCTGCAATACGTGTGTGATCAATTCACACAACGGTTTAATAAAAGTAAGTAATGTTGTAATTTTGAAGGTTGTTGTTGAAGTTTAGACATACGTGTAATGTATTGTGCCAACGAAAAGGAAACTGAGGGCGTCCCAGGACAGTTAACAACAACGATAACCATGAACGTGTTTTTGAGCGAATCTTGGAAAATCCGAAAGCCAGGCGGACAAGAATAGGGTTGTATCTTGGCTTAAAACGAACTTCCTTCCAAAGAATCCTGAAGGAGCTGGGTGAATTTTCGTATCTGATTCAGGTACATCAACAATTACATCCCAGGGATTATCACAGTAGAGTGGAATATTGTGCCAGAATTATTGCATTACAGTATGAAAATCCTGAATTTTTGAAAAACGTATGGTTTTCAGACTAAGCACATTTTCATTTGTCAGGCCATGTAAATCGTCGCACAAATCGATTTCTGGGCTTCGCCAGACCAGATGAAGTTCAAGAAGTTCCCTTACATATCGAAAAAGTGGGTGTCTGGTGTGCAGTGTCAATTTTTCCAGCAGGATGGGGCAACTTGCCATACTGCTGTCGCAGTTCGTCAATTTCTTCAGGGACATTTTTCAAACAAATTCATTTCACGATTTCCTGACTTCCCATATCCTGCAAATTCTCCAGACTTAACATCTCCAGACGCATACATTTGGATCATGGCTAAAACTGCCGTTTTTAAACGGGCACCGCAAACCATCAATGAGTTAAAGGATGCCTTCTTCGTGGACTTGAGTCAACCTTTATTCCGTAACATTTCAAGGAATCTGGAATATCGGTATGAAGTCTGTGTTAAGTGAGGAGGAACACATTTAGAACATGTAATAAAGTGTCAATAATATGTATTTTTTAAAGCAATAAAATAATTACAAGTTCAGTACTGTTTATTTTGGGCTATACTATTACTAAACTGTATTTCGTACAATTTCCTAACATTTTATAATTAAATTTATTTAACCGATGCTTTTGTAACGAACGCAACAGCTTTTAGCTTTTGTATACAATAAATTTGAAAAATCGGGTGTAGATGATGGAGAATTCCTGTGTACGACAGAATTGGTTAAATAAAAATAGGTTATTCAAACAAACAACAAACAAAAACAGCACAAAAATACATTTGTGCTGTTTTTTTAAATGTCCATGTTTCTTGGCTGAATCGGAAAGTAGGATTAGGAATCAATATTGGTGCAGAAAGAACTGGACTCTGAAGGAGTTCTTGAATTTTGATGAGAATATTTTACGCAAGAACCATTAGGATTTAGAAAACTTGCACCTATCACCTCTACATATAAAGTTAGGAGTTATGAAACAGTTTATAAAGGCTTTGCTAAAATATGGACCTTATTTTACGCATCAGTGCCAAAAGTTTGATCTGAGGATAAGAGCTTTAAGATACTACGTGTTCTCGACTTTGTTGTATGGAATGAAAAGCTGGACACTAAAAATGGATAATATAAAGAAGTTGGAATCATTTGAGATGTGGTGCTATAGAAGGATTTTGAAAATACCATGGACCCAACGAGTTACAAACGCAGAAGTGTCAAGAAGGCTACAAAAGGATTGCGAGGTCATAAAGCACATAAAAACAAGAAAGCTGGAATATTTAGGCCACATTACCAGAGGTGCAAAATATGAGATATTAAGGCTCATAATGCAAGGTAAAATCAAGGGTAAAAGATCCATAGGAAGACGAAGAATTTCCTGGCTGAGAAACCTAAGAGAGTGGTATAGTTGCAGCTCAGTAGATCTTTTTAGAGCAGTCGCCAGTAAGGTACGGATAGCTGTGATGATAGCCAACCTCCGATAGGAGAAGGAACTACAAGAAGAAGAAGCCAAAAGTTTTCAGGTCTTTCACAAGTTTAACTAAAACAATTAATTTTGACGTTAATTTGACGCAGTGAGAAGGAAGCACAGGTATCATTTAAGGAAGTCGTTAAAAAGTTCTTGACAAATAAAAAAGCCCCATAATATGTTTCTATTGTAAATAACGTGTTCAAGAAGTTTCAAAAATTAAGATGTTTGATGAGCCTGAAAGTTCACTGTTTAAACAGTCACTTTGACGACTCCCTGGATAGTCTAAGAGATGTTAGTGAAAAGCAAGGTGAACGTTTTCACCAGGGCATTAAGTTGGTGACAAACCGTTATCAGAGTCGCGGAAACACTAAGATGATGCAGGACTGCTCCTTCCTTCACAGGGAAGTTCTGTAAGCGAGTCATCGTAGGAAAAACTATATAAGAAGCTTTAAAGAAAAAGAGAAAGAAATTATAAACTAATAAAATCAAACGTTGACTTTTTCTGGATGAATTGGATGCTCATCAATCTTATTCGGATTGATATCGTTCTAAATTCGACAATTCTGTTTGTTGACACACATTTATCCAAAAATAGGCCTCATCGCTAAAGATCGTTAATCGATGAAATTAGGGGAAGTTTCCAATCTATAAAAATCATTGTTTAGGTAAACAAAGTTTTCAAAAAAAATTGTTGGCCTATACTATTTATCATCTGTTCATCAGTAATAAATGTTCAATTATATTATACCTTAAAACTGTTATTTCCTGCATTGGTTTGTCTTGGAATTTGTTTTATAGCACATAGTATATATCTCGAAATAAATTTTTTGGTAAGATTTTCTTGCATGTCGATTATTCAGGATGTTTTTCTGGTGGATTTTACTGTGATGTTGGTGCTTGAGTGATTTAGCCATCGTGCAGCAGGTAGGACAAGAGATCTCCTTATTTTCCTATTTGACAAATTTAACATATTGTTTAAATGAAAAACGTTTATTAATAACTTTAACTACATTATCGTGGCTGAATGGATCAAGTTATCCAAAGCCATTAATTAAACAAAAAAAAAAACTTTAACTACGTGATAATTATACAATAGTTACGATAAGATGATACACACACCTCAGTTATAAATAATCATCTTGTTTCTCATGCACATTCCGATTTTATAATATATTATGTAGGTCATTGTTATACAAACATTTTCTGCGTCATCATTATATTTGAGGTTCTAATAAACATTAGTCAAACGTGTATATAATAACTAAAATAAACATTTTTATTTTTATGACAAAGGACTTGTTTAAAACTATCCTTGTTTCCGCTACAAGTAAAACGCCTGCATCCACATTACCACATTATAAAACTGGAGGCATCGATCGTGGATAACAACCATAAGTCTCTTAGTCTCAGATGACATTTCTTTACTAACCAAGTGTCTTTTGGAGTCCTTTGTCTATATGTGAGTATGTAATCTGTAAATTCTTTTGGTTAAATTCGATGTTATAACACAACGTTACCAGCGAGGTTTAATAGTGACTGATTTCTTTTGTAAAAAAATTTTTTTTGTTCAATAATCATCAGTACGATGATCATTATTACATTTACAATCTGGTCATAAATGACCAATGGACAATTTCAATTTAACCTAGATTTCTTACCTAAGGATACAGTTCCTTAACATTAAGAGCTTACCTCATAGCGTCTCTTATCTAAACTAATAAAATAGTGCACTATTCTAACATGCACAAGCGCACAAGCTCTATTCTCTGCTTTTCACTATCACTCAAACTAGTTCAATCTTCTAGGTTGCCCAGTAGTATCGAGGAGCTGGATTGCCTCAATATTCTCGTTCCTATGAAGTCGGTGCTCGTGACTTCCTGCCATCTTCTAGACTATTCTATTCACAGTTTCCCATGGATTATATCCACAGTTTCCATTCTTGGGTCCTTATGAAGGTCACTGTTTGCACTTACCAAGGAGCATCCTATAATTTCTTAGTATTTTGTTCTGGAATCTTTGTATTATTGTTATATTGCTTCGTCTAGCACACCCCCATCGATAAGTCCATACAAATTTCCATATTTGTTTGTAAAGTAATAACTTTTACAACAATATGGTGCAATGAAGTTCAGATAACTGCCCCTTTTCCACAATAAACTCTCAGATCAACCACTCTTTCTGTAGGCAGATTGTTGACGTTAGTACATTCGCGTCAACATTCTGTCCGTCTGCCCATCTTTATTATTACCAACTTTTCTAGTTCATTCCAGGGATTAGGCATTTGTTGACTATTGTGGGATCAAAATTCACATAGAAGAAGAAGATGACCTAAAAAAAACTACTTAGTATGACGCGGCTAGATAAAGAAGAAAGAGGAATTCTGTGAAGAAAGATCTCGGTACGACACAAGGCAGACAGATGTAGAGAAAACTAATAAGAAAAGTTTGGGAATAATAAATATAATGATGACTCTGGATATTCAACTTAAAATTGCAACTAGTTTGTGTTTATTACTATTATTCTTCTAGTATAACTATTCCATTAAAATATTTCCGGAACCAGATTTGCAAAATATCCGGATAGCTTGTCTGTTTTATACTTTAGTAGTCCATTTAGGTATTTTTTCAAAGCTCTTTATTCCTTTTTCTATACTTCCTAACGTGGTAATTGTTTCTAACAGATTTCATCCACTTTAATTTCTGCAACTGGCGTGATATAGGAAGTTCATCTGAAATTAAATAAAGCCCTAAACGTGCCAGTATTGCCAGTAAAATTTGCCCATAAAATGTGAAAATGAAAGAAGTAACTGAACCGAGTTGTCTGATGGTTTCCTAAATTGAAAAACAACAATAATAGAACACATAAACGATACAGTGGTGGCGATAAAAATGAGGTAAAGTACTTATAGTTTATTACTTACGGTTTTTCAACAGGCTTTGAAGACATCCTTATGTCTGATGGGGATGCCATCTCGGGGCTTTTCCACATGCCTGGTTTTCTGTATGAGTTTATCATTCCTTAGTTAGTAGATTAATTAATCGAGTGAATAATGTCTTATAATATTCTTCTTATAATTATACATTATCTCATATACAGAGAATGTGCGCAAAGATAAGTGATAATCAGCTTGAGACTAGATTGTCGTCAAATACTATTTTAAAAATGTGACCAATATAAAGACATATTTCTGTACTTAATCGGTTACAAAAAGCTGCCTGGCTGAGCGAAACACAAAAATCTGATAGAAATACTTACGAAATGAAATATACCAAAAATAGAATTATAGAAACAATAAAATTGTATAGATAATGACCATAAGTGTAAAGAATCTGAAGATTAAACATATAAAATCGTTCAACTTGGTGATGTTTTGAGCCCGCTAAAACAAAATGTTTTACAACATCAAAGATACCTGTAAGATGTAAACTCGAGCTTAAACTGATCGATTGTCCAGCAAGAGATGAAGTTTAAATACTTAGGCATGGAATTATCGATGTTTAAGCAGAAGTAAGAGAACAAAACAACGAGAGCAACAGCAATAACTGATTGTCTAAACAATACAATATGGCGTAAAAAAACATTGACATTCAGGCTAAATCGAGAATATACAAAGTTGCTATAAGGTCTATAATGACATACGCCGCAGAAACTAGACCAGAAACAACAAAAACCAAAAGATTGCTTGAAACAACAGATATTATTGTGATTTTTTGGATAGCTGGAAAGGCTCTTCTAGACAGGGAAACAAAAGAAAATATAATGAACATAAAAATGCATGTGGGATAGACGATATTAACGGTTGGGTGTTAAACAGGAAAAAAACTGGAATGAACATATTAGCATAATGAAAGAAAGAAGAATGGTAAGAATCGACGGAGAACGGGACGAAGAAGTGTAGTGTAGACCGACCCCGAGAAAGGCAATCTGAACATTGATGCAGGTGGATGAAGTTTGAACAGGCGATTTGCCTACGATGAAGAAGGAAGCGTTGCTACAGAAATATTAAGATCAACGCAAATATGTCTTTGCCCATTTTATTGATTATGAAAGGGCATTTGATCGAGTATAACACAAATTAATTAAAATATTAAGAGATAAAGAATTGATAGTGGTGGCGTGAAGATTATAGAAACTTTATCTTCTTCTTTAAGTGCCGTCTCCCGATCGGAGGTTGGATATCGTCATCACTATCTTTACTCTATCTACAGCTGCTCTGAAGAGTTCTATAGAACTGCATTTAAACCAGTCCCTTAAATTCTTCAACCATGACACTCTCCTTCTTCCTCCTTCTTCCTATACTCCTTCCTCCTCTTATCTTTTCCTGTATTATCAGCCTTAGCAGTTCATATCGCTGTCCCCTCATTACGTGTCCCAGATATTGTAACTTTCTTATTTTTATTGTGTTTATTATTTCGCATTCTTTGTCCATTTCTCGCAATACTTCCGTGTTAGTTTTCTTCTGTGTCCATGCTATTCTAGGACAAATTATACTGGCATCAAACAATATCCAATCGTATTATTGAAAAGTTCACAGAGGAATATATGATCTTAAAAGGAATCAGACAACGTTGCATATTGCCCCTACTGTTATTTAATCTATATTTTAATAGAATCTTTAAAAAAGCTCAAATAAAAAACATATACACACATTAGATTTATTTTCTTCTCTTCTGTTCAATCTAAATATTTTCAACGTAAATTGTTGAGACTTTGAATGTACGTAGAAGGTAATTAAAATCAAACGGAATTTATATAAAATAAACGACTTAGTACTCAGACGAGATAGTATTTTTTAACTGAAGTTATTAAAAGTTTGCAAACAATACTGAACGTTATAGCAAGCCAAAGGGATATTTTCCTAATTCTGTTTTATTGGGAATCTATTAAAAAAATATACTCATTCTGTCGGTGTAATATAAGGTCCCCCTAACGCTGGCAATTAGATTGACGAGTTGATGATGATGATAGTGTGTTTGGCATGGAAACTAGTTCTTTTGCCACAGATTTTTAAATGACTTATGTTATGTTTATCAATTAAAAAACTTGATTGTACTTATATTATATATCCGGATGCATATAAGTGATTACATATGAGTTCGTATATAGATTTCTGATTCAATGACAGTAGGTGGGTTATGTTTACTGGAAGTTGCACATTACTTTTAACCAGGTTTTCATAAAACGTAGATGAGAGTGCTTTATTTTTAATACATCCAAACAGGATGTGATTAACATCACACTGGGAAATATTATCGCATAAACACTTTCCTGATTCTATAATGTTTAATCTAGCCAGGTGAGCAGGAACAGCACCGTGACTAGTTTTTAATCTTGTAATAGTTGCTGCTGATCGTTTAGATATATTATAATGGAATATGTGTGGTAATTCTGTTAGGGATGGTAACGTAGGATGGATCTTGTAATAATGATTATTTGAAGTATTTGCCAATATTTTCCATCTGTCTTGCCAGTTAAAATTAATTTTTTTATTATAAAAATTAATTAGGTCTGATACTGTGTAAATATGTTCTTGTATACCTGAATGAGTAGAATCTTTAGCGAGCTCGTCTACTATTTCATTACCTTTTATCCCGGAGTAACTTTTTGCCCAAATAAATGTTATATCTTTGTTTCTCATTTTTTGTTTAATGTCACATATCAGCTCACATGTTTTATGTTTTAACTCAGTATTATTAAGTCCACTAAGAATTGACTTAGAGTCTGAGATGATCACAGCATCTTGCAAATTTGCGTGCTCTAGCCAATCCAGAGCTTTACTAATAGCTACCGCTTCTGCAGTGTAAATAGATCAATGTGGAGGAAGCTTTATTTTAAGTGATTTGTTTTTGGAAGGAATATACACTGCAAACCCTACTTTCTCATCGTTCAGTTTAGAGCCATCTGTGTAAATTATAGTTTTATTAGTATATTCACTCAATATGGAGTTCAACAGCTTGTTATTTATTTGATGTGAATCTGAATATTTCGGAAATATAATATTTAATTTTTTGAAGATTGTATTAAATTCTAATTTATAAGATGGTTTAGTATAATTTGTTGAAAGTGTAACCGGTAAATCATTGGTTTCCAGAAAGACATCTGCTAATGGTGGTGAATTTTTTATTCTCCAATAATTGTTTACTAGATTTTGTATGGATAATTCATACAGCATACTTAGTAGGCCACTTGTTCTAGCCCTTAATTTTAATACATATTTTGTAGCTAATAAATTTCTACGATTTTCTAATGGCATTTCATTACTTTCAGCAAGTAACAGGGGGCATGGTGTTGATTTCATAGCACCCAAAGTTAATCTCAAACTTTTAAACTGAATACGATCTATTTTTAGTAAATGTGTTTTGCTTGCTGATCCGTATAACACACATCCGTAATCCAAAATTGATCGCACGTAGGTCCTGTAAAACATCAATGCAACTTTGGGATCAGCACCCCATTTCCTTCAAGTGACACATTTAAGGAGATTAATGCCTTTCTCACATCTTTTTTTTACATATTGGACATGTTTAGACCATAGTAATTTGGGGTCTAGGATTATACCAAGATATTTATACTCAGTGACAACGGGTATATCATATCCTGACAGGTGTAGACTATCAGGCGTACGTAACCTATGTCTTGTAAATATCATAATGGCAGATTTTTTTTGACGAGTTGTACACGGTATTCAACTAATCGAAATAGTTGTTTGGCATTGCGTATTCCTGTCCAACTGCGAATATTTTTGATCCATGACATCTGCTTCCCTCCAATTCCTCTGCTGCCCTCGATTTTATCTTTCATGATAAGCTGCAGAATTCTGTACCGGCCTCCTCTAAGAACATGCCCTAGGTATGAAATTTTTCTTATTTTAATAGTTCTTACTAACTCTCAAACGGCTCTATTTGATATAGCTTCGTTAATAGGCCTCGCTGTCCAGAGTATTCGGAGCATTCTTCTATGAAACCATATTTCAAATGCGTCTAGGCGATTAATCATGTCAGTCTTCAGATTCCAGGTCTCGGTGGCATGTAACAACACTGACCAAATATAACATTTGATCAGTCTTTGACGTAATTTTAAGTTTAAGCTGTGGTTACAGAAGAACGATTTCCTTTTTAGAAACGTTGTGCGAGTTGCTTTATTTCTGCATTTGATTTTTTTGCTTGGATCTGCTTGGTCTGTAATGTAGCATCCCCGATATTTAAAGTAACTCTCTCAATGTTTTGCTGACCTATCTGTAGGAAAACACAGTGTCGTAACCGTAGGTATCTAAGATTATTAATCAGTTCACTATTGATTTTCACCCCAAAGTCTTTATTTTGCAAAGTCTATTTGAAAATTGTATCCCAGTAGATATTAAAATGATTAGAATTAGGGGACAGAATGCATCCCTGTCGTGGCGCTGCTTTGAATGTAACATTCTTCGGTTAATCTTTTATTTACTCGTACGACTGCTTTCTGCTTCCAGTGATACACAGGTCTCTACTATAAATGCCTTTGGTTGTTAAAATTTTCAAAAAGCATTCCGTGTAAAGGCATTTCGTAATAGATGCAAAAACTATACACTAATCAGCAAATGGTTTGATTACAATTTAATTACCGTAAGTCTGTGCATCACATTATGTCTGGATGTAAGGTTGCAAGTGAATACTATACACGTTTTTTATATATTATACATAATTTTTTATTTCTGATTTAGAATATTTTATATAAAAGTCACGGTCAATGATAAAGTTGTTCACAAAAAAATATCTTAAATTGAAAGCGTACTAAAATCTATATCTTTTTCTTCTGGTGTACGCCATTATTGGAGGTTTACGATCATTACATCAAAATGTTCTCTATTCTACGCCACTAATATTGATTGTTGAACGTTCATGTCCGTCCAAGTTCTGATATTGCGAAGCCATGACGTGGCTCTTCTGCATACTCCTCGTCGGCCGTCTATCTTCCTTTCAATTATTATTTAAAGCAGGTTATATTTGTCATTTCTCATTATGTGGCCTAGGAACGAGGTATTTCTTTTCTTAATCGTTGTTATAAGTTCTAACTCTCTATTTATGGTGTTTAATATTGTTCGATTCGTAATGTGTTGTGTCTATGATATTCTGAGCATTCTGCGACAAAGCCCCATTTCAAAGCCTTCTAGCCGTCCCATGGTATTTAATTTTAATGTCCAAGCTTCAACTTCATACAGGAGTGACCAAGTGTAGAGCATTAAATAATTCTAATTCGGATGTCTAAGCTTAGTACATAGCCTGTTTTATTCGAGTTCTTAATTCTATATCTGGATCCCACTTGTTATTTAGTACTATTCCTAAGTATCTTAATTTGAGAAATTTTTCTAATTGAGCGTTATTTAGGTCAAGGAGACAATTTTAATCGGTTTTGCTAATCACCATTACTTTAGTTTTTTGAAGATTTATTGTCAGTCCCATTGCTTCATTTGCATTCTATATATTGGATACGAATGCTATTCCTTACCAGGTAACACCATTGTATATCATAAAAGAATAAACTTTTATTATAAATAAATAAATTTAAATATAAATTAAGAATAAACTTTGTATCCAAAATAGCTGCTGGATAACAATTGATCTTAAACATGAGGTTGAAATACGAAAGCGAACAGATAATGCTACATCAGTCTTCTAACAAATGAAAAACTCACAAGTATGGCATCGAAATATGGACTATATGAGTAAATATTATGAGAAAAATGTGTTCCGTCCCTCCACACATATTTTTCTTATTATTTCTTATTAAATATTTTGTTAATTATTTCTTCTCATATTTAGTTTAATTAACCTGTGTGTGTGTGTGTGTGTGTGTGTGTGTGTGTGTGTGTGTGTGTGTGTGTGTGTGTGTGTGTGTGTGTGTGTGTGTGTGTGTGTGTGTGTGTGTGTGTGTGTGTGTGTGTGTGTGTGTGTGTGTGTGTGTGTGTGTGTGTGTGTGTGTGTTTACATTATGCAACTAATACGGTCCTGTATATACTGTCCTAGCATACTTAAGGGACGCGAAGCCATTTCGGCGCACTCACACTCAGTATTTGTATAAACACTGTGCGTGAAACACTTCAGTTTTGTGTAACCATCCACCTCCAGTGTAATTCGGCGTATTCCAACCCGAAACTTTACAGTCCAGAGCACTGGACAAGAAAATGATGCATTAATCATCAAAATGTAGCCTTCTCTATAATTTACATACACACACACATTATCCAATTTAATTGATAAATTTGTATTTAACTTATTTCGTCATAAAAAATAACACCAGTACCTTTAAAATAAACATTTAATAGATGTAAACTCTTATAGTTAATTATTACATTTATCCAAAATGGTAAATGTGGTGTACAGGTGCCCACAAGATCTTCTTCTTTGAGTACCGTGCCCAAATTATGCGTGGGTAGCTTCCATAACTATTTGCCAATATTGCCGATATTGTTCTCGATCTTGAGCGGCATGTAACAATTCATCTGCTGATAAGCCAGTCCATTGACGAAGGTTTTTGGAGCTATGAATATTTCTTCTCACATGATGAGAAACAATAAACACCATCTAAACAGTATTAAAACACATAAATCAGTTTATCTACTGCATATTTACCGACGATATAAATGAATATATAAAAAATGGATTCCCTTTATGAATATTTCTCCAACCCTTTTTCTTTATAAACATACCCGCCGATGTGCTAGAACACATATAACTGGCAACTTTATTTATTTCCCATCTACTTTTAACCTAAATATGTAGGTATACCTGAAACTCTCTGTAATAAGCTTTAAAAAAGTTATTGCCGAGGAGGAAATTGTTTTTCCGGCCAATAAAGAGAAAGCACGTTATATTGAAATCAAGAATGCTGGCAAAAATGTGCATATTATAGGGTCTTGTGGGAATGACGTGGGCTTAAATTGAATTTGCTTTTGAAGGTAACCGTCTTGTCGTGGATTTTTTTTCTGTCGTTTGAGAGGTATAAATAAGATTTTTTATGAATCAAGTTGAGTATAGCTGTACGATAAATCAACAACAAAATATTTTGTTATGACGTCGTCATCATTAGGTTGACGGGTACTCTTGACGGTACGTGGACTTCTTTGTGGGTATTTTCCAGTTGGTAATTTTTAAAGTTTTCACATCATTTATGCAGGTACTAAGATGCTGCTTCTTCATTTTCCCACTTCTATAATTCTATTAAATAAAACTGTTAATCAACTTGTTTCTATCTCCCTTAAATCTGTCCACATTTTTCCAGGAATATCATCTGGCTAAACTGCTTTTATCATCATCATAATTGGCTTCCGATGATAAAATAATTTCAACCCTATTTCTATGTTGTAGGTCGCCATTATCATTCCCGCTATAAAACAATATACCATCTTTGTGTCTGCATGTGCCTGATGTAGGCCATCGTAATTCGCTTACACCAATAACTGACAATTTTAAGTATTTGGCCTGTGGATCTTGGTCTGCTCGCTTATACAGAATCACTTCTGTATATTTATAGCAACTTTTCTCCATCTTCTGAGTTTTATAATTTTAAAGTCTTCTTCCACATGAACAATCCATCCTCTACGCGGTCGTCCTCTACTTCTTTTGCCCTCCGGGTTTAAGAATGTCAATTTCTTCGTGTAATCGGTATTTGACATCCTGGCAATATGTCCAGACCATCTTAGTCTCTATCATTAAAAGTTATATCTTCGATGCCATAGACCATTTTTGTTTACTGCCCCAAAAATATTTCGAAGTATTTTTCTATCAAATAGTCTTTTGTTGTTTACGATTTGCATTGTTAGTTTTGTCAATTTAACTAACTTAGGTGGGGTCCCATAGTCTTCTTCTTCTTAGTAAAGTACCCGCTCCTCAATGGAGGTTGGCTACTACAATTGCGAACCCTTTCCTAAAATTTAGCCGTGACCATTGTCGGATGTTTCTTAGCCAAGATAGTATTTTCCTTCGTAGTCATGTACCTTTCATCGTCCTTTTTTTCTTGGGTTGGTGCGTGAATACTTCTAATGCTAACATTAGGAAACTTTACTTTAAGTCTTATTCGACATATTCTGTGATCAATAGCCTTGAAGCAAATTACGACTTGTTTATTCCTACTACTCACAATAAATCCTGTACCAAATTCGTGATGGACCGCTGTAGTTGATATCGTAATTCTTTTTTTTTTTTCGGGATTCCTGAGCCAGTGTATCTCATGTTCTGTAAAGCAATAATGTTGCTTTGGCTTTATATATTTCTTGTATAAGTAGCGCTGTAGCTCCAGATTGATAAAGTCTTCTTACATTCCACGTGCAAATTGTCAAATAACTACTGCTATAACTGCTTTATCTTACTTTTTTGAACTGCGAGACAACTTCCTCGTTTGTTATTTTGGTGACCTTGCTGTCACTGCTTCTGTTAGTTCAACTGATTTTCTGTCAATTTTTTCATTAAATAAACTGTCAAGGTTTAATAGCAGGAATAAGCGTAATATCATCAATAGGAAGATTATATGGGAAGATACTGCGAGAAAAAATAGAGCAAGCGATAAAAGGCAAAATCGGGGATGATCAGGCAGGCTTCACGGCAGGAAGATCATGCATACACCACATATGCACACTGGAACAACTGTTGGAAAAGAAAAAGCAAAAAATAGAGATATACATTTGGCATTTGTGGACCTGTGAAAGGCAATGTACAAATTAGAAATACAGACGGAACTCATAGAAGCTACAAAAGCTCTGTATAAAGAAAATAATAAAGTGTCCAAATGGGAACAAGAATCATAGGAGACTTCATTACAACAAAATCGCTCCTGTAGGAGCGATAATATCTCCAACCCTATTCAAAATATACTTAAAGAAAGCCTTGACTACATGGAAAAGAAAATGCGAAGGCATGGGAGGACCGGTACGGAACGAATACCTATATACGTTAAGCTTTGCAGACGATGAAGTAGTGATTGCACAAGACAAAGACGACCTCAGCTACATGATGAAAAAACTACAAGAAGAATATACCAAGGCTGGCCTAGATATTAACCTCGCGAAAACAGAGTACCTATCTACGAGTGATGAAGACATAGAAGATCTACAGATTGATGACAACGTAACAATCAAAGGAAAGGATAAATTCAAATACTTGGGGTTTATAATCACGAAAAAGGCAAGAAGAGGGGAAGAAATTACACAAAGATTAGGACAAACAAGAACAGCAATCCGACAACTTAACTCAGCAT
Organism: Diabrotica undecimpunctata; assembly: GCF_040954645.1. Classification (NCBI taxonomy): domain Eukaryota; kingdom Metazoa; phylum Arthropoda; class Insecta; order Coleoptera; family Chrysomelidae; genus Diabrotica; species Diabrotica undecimpunctata. Next base: position 143,658,035 of record NC_092809.1, read on the forward strand.
GGTGGGATAGACATCTAAATATGAAGACAAAAACACAGATTTATAAAACAGTACGAAGTGTTATGACATATGGGCTGAAAATTGGATCATAAACAAGAAAAACAGCAGTAACATAGTAGCAACAGAGATCAAATGCCTGCGAAGATGCTGCAGAGTAACAAGAATGGATAGGAGAAGTAATGACGAAATAAAGCAAAGAACATCAATAGAAACAGACATACTAACATATATAGAACAAAAAGGACTAAAGTGGTATGGACATGTAAAAAGAACTAGCAACAGCAGATGGATAAAGAGAATAACCGAATGGAGCCCCATAGGAAGGAGAAAAAGAGAACGACCCCGAAAATCCTGGAGGAACGAAGTAGACGACGGCATGAGTAAGAGAGGCCTAAACGATGGAGAATGGGATAACAGAGAAAGATGGAAACGGTTGAGCGAGGGAAGGCAGTAAATACTGTATAATCCCTGAATATATATATTGTTTCAACTTCTAATCTTTGGTATCCTATAGATTTTTATACGCTTCTGCTTTAACTTTTTCTAGTACTAATTTCGCTTATTTTTTGGCGACCGTATAGTTTTGAAAATCTTTGTCCGACGTAATTTCTTGTTGCTGTTTATATAATTTTCTCTTTTTATGTATTTTTTCTTGAACTTCGTTTGATCAACATTACAAAATATTCCTTAAAATATATGAAGCAAATATTCTTTAAAAACATCATTTTCATCATTTTGCATATCCTGCAGTAATAAACATACTTCTTGTTCCTATAAAACCAACGTCATATATACCTAATAAATGTAATCAATTAATAATCACATACAATTAATTAAACCCAATCAATTACATCGACCTATTAATAGCCCTTTTGATGGTGCCGTTTTTGTCCTGCAATTAAACCAACCTGACACGTTCCAAATGGACGTAGCGTCTTGCAGAACTGATTTCCATAATTTCCTAATAGATTCATTTGTTTTTGCAAGCTTATCTACTCTCCTAAAGGCGAGTAAAGTTAGGTTAAATCCAATTAATGGACCGGGTTATAACATTAAAACCAGAGAAGTACTCAGGAAGTTTGTAGATTTGACGACGGTAAAAATGTTCAATGTTTGCTCAACTGTGGTATATTATTTATTAGAAGATCTTAAATGACAAATAATATACTACTAAAGGTCATGGATCAAATAAGTATAGTCGGAATTTAGGATGTATTTGATTTATTTAGCATGTGGCTACATCACAGTTGAGTTTTGTGTATATACAAAGGAGACAATACATTACAAACAGTCTTCTTCTTCTTCTTCAGCCTTCATTCATCCATTGTTGGACATAGGCCTCCTCCAATTGTTTCCACGCTTCCCTATCTTTTGCAATTCTCATCCACTGCTTTCCAGCTACAGCTGTTATATCGTGTATCCATCTCTTTTTGGGTCTTCCCACGCTTCTTTTTGTTTCTCGAGGTCTCCAGAATGTCACTTTATGAGACCATCTGTTGGTGTCTTGTCTTGCTACATGTGCTACCCATTGCCATCTCAATGTCGCTATTTTTTCCATGATGTCGGTTACTTTAGTTCTTCGACGTATTTCGGTGTTAGGAATTTTGTCTCTGAGGCTTATATTTAACATGGCCCTCTCCACGGCCCGCTGAGTTACTCTTAATTGTTCTGCCATTTTTCTTGTTATTGCCATAGTTTCCAATCCATAAGTTGCAACTGGTAGTATACAAGTGTCATAGGTTTTTCGTTTTAAGTGTATTGGGATTTTTCTGTCTTTTAAAATGAAGCTCAACTTCCCAAAAGCAGCCCATGATAATTGTGTCCTTCTTTTAATTTCTAGGGTTTGATTTTCCTTTTCGTTTTTAATTGCATGTCCTAGATATATATATTGTTCTATCTTTTCTACATTGATGTTATCTATCGTGATGTTTTCTAGGCTGTTGCTTAATATCTTTGTTTTGTCGAGATTCATTTTTAATCCTATTTGATTCGATTTGTGATTTAAATCTTGTAGCATTGATTTTAGTTCATGGATATCTGTGCTTATTAGTACTATGTCGTCTGCGAAACGCAAATGGTTAAGATATACTCCATCTATTTTTAATCCCTTTTCGACCCAATTTAGTTTTTTGAAGACATTTTCTAATGCCAAAGTAAATAACTTGGGTAAGATGGTGTCACCCTATCTCACGCCTTTGCCAAGGTCTATTTTCATAGTTTCCAGATCATCATCTATTTTTACGTGAAAAGTAGCATCATCGTATATATTCTTAAGGAGGGCGGCATATCTTGAGTCTACTCTGGCGTCGTCCAGTGCTGTTAAGAAAGCCCATTTCTCGATACTGTCGAATGCTTTGTGATAGACGACAAATGCCAGATGTAGTGGTATGTTGTACTCTATTGTTTTTTCAATAACTGTCCGGATTGTTTGCAAGTGATCGATAGTGCTAAAACGCTTACGAAAGCCTGCTTGCTCCACCGGTTGGTATGCATCTAGCTTAGCTGTCAATCTATTTATTATTATTCGGGTTAGCAGTTTGTAAAGGTGTGACAACAAGCTTATTGGTCGGTAGTTTTCTATATTTGCGGCGTCTCCTTTTTTATGGAGTAGAATGACTTCCGCATTTTTCCATGCTTTTGGTATTTGTCCTTCCAATAGGCATTTATTCAGTAATGCTGTCATTGCCTCTTCTAATGCAGTGCCTCCCATTTTTAGCATCTCTGAAGTAATTTTATCTTCTCCTGGTGTTTTCCCATTTTTCATTTGTTTTAGGGCGGCTCTAATTTCTGATGTTATTATTTCAGGGAGATCCTCTGAGCCCACATTTAAGATATGTTTTGTTGGTATCCCGGGGTTCGGAATAGTAGAAGTATACAGCTTCCCGTAAAATTTTCGGATTTCTCTAACGATCTCTTCCTTATGCGAGCACAATGTTCCACGGTCATCTTTTATCTTTATGATTTTATTCCTGCCAGCGGATTTACATGTTTTTAGTACTTTCATGTTCGTATTGTTCTCTATGGTTTCAAGAATCTGGTTTGTTCTATAAGCTCTGAGGTCTTTTCGAATATTTTTCTTAACACTTCTGTTGAGCGCTTTATAGTTCGGGTTATCTCTGTTCGTTCTTCTTCTTTTCTCTATCTGTTTTAGAGTCTCGGGTTTTAGTTTAGCTTCTTTTTGTTTTCTTATTCTGCAACAAAGTTTCTTAGTGACTGTTTGTATGTCTTTAGTTATTTTCTCAGCTAGTTCATCTATATTCTTGTGCTCAAAGGTATTTGCTACTAGTTTCCGTGCTAATTCCTCTTGATATTTCTCTTTATTACTGGCTAGGATGTCTGCCGTCGGTAAAGGGTTTGTTGTTAATAGTTTTCGTCTTTCTCTCTTTACGTTAATATGTATATCGGCACGAACTAGTCTATGGTCACTGCCAGTATTAAATTTGTTCAGCACCTCGATGTTTTTACATATTGATCTATCACTGGAAAGGATAAAATCTATTTCATTCTTAACCTGGCCGTTCGGGCTACGCCATGTCCACTTTCTTTGTGTTTGTTTTTTATAGAACGTGTTCAGGCAAAACATTTTTTCGGTTCTTATGAAATTTGCTAATGTCTCTCCTCTGGTGTTTCTGTTGCCTAGACCGAAGTTTCCTATGTAGTCTGAGTCGCCTGGTATTCGCCGCCCTATTTTTGCATTAAAATCTCCGGTGATGATAACATAATGTGTTTTTTCTAGGTCTTTAGCTCGCGTTATATCTTCGTAGAGTTGTTCTATTGACTCGTCATCCGCAGTGGAAGTTGGAGCATAGCAGTGTATTATTTGTAAGCTATATCGTTTATTCAGTTCTAATACAAGATATATCACTCTTTCCGACACTGCTGAGTATTTTACAAACAGTTATTTACAAACAGTAAATAACAATAATTCATTTTTGCAAGCAAACATTGAGTTGACAAATACATACATTCAATTGATCTTTGGTCGCAATTAAGAAACGGATTGTCACTGTAGGATCTGATTCGGCATTCCTCCAGTAGATGTTTAACGGTTTGCCTTGCAACGTCGTAATCGCAATTTGAAAACACTATTTTTCCTCAACTAAAAAGAGACTTAGAGTTTGCTGCTGAAACCTGCGACAGTTGTCTCCTATTCTGTTCAGTGTGGCCCACATTCGTCTTGGGTTAGTCGAAACCCTCTGGCATACTTGTGATACATGGCATATTCCGGGTGGCAGGCAGTGCATTGCTCCCATTGTTTTCGCTAACGATCGGTTATATTGAAATTCCTTTCAATAAGAATTCTTGCAGAGTCTAGAGGGTTATTTCTTGATCGAAGCCTACTATATCTCTTACTCTGCCGATGATACTGGCAGAGTAGGAGACATAAGTAGGCTTCGCTCGTACCAGTAGTGCTGGTAGCCAGGTCGTTGCGTGGTCTTGATTGTGCCTGAAATAGTACTCAAAGCCTGGTTTAGTTGGTCGTCAACATGTTTGGTGTGCGGGCTGTTGAGCCACATCGGTGCAAAGTACTCTGCAACGCTATACACGAGTCCCAGTGCTGTCATTTCAGAAGTGTAGTCGCTGAGGAAACCCATGTGGTACCGCAGAACTTTTGCATAATATGATTTCGTGTTCTAAGTTTTGCAGCCATCTTTGTAAGTTATTGTTTAAAGCGTAGTGTTCTGTCAGGTGTCACACCTAGATATTTTGAATGTTTTGTGTGACTGAGGAGTCTATCTTTAAAGTGGAATTTTAATTGGTAGTAGGCCAATCTGTTGTCTAAACGAAAGCACTATACTTATGTCTCGGTACGGTGACGGAAATATATTTAAGGTAACCAGGTCATTTGTTAATATTTGCTCAGTAGTCTTCAATTTTTTATGGTTCGCAGCAAGCACAAAGTTGTCTGCATATCCGAACTTCTTTTTCCCTCTTTTGCCAAATACTTTATCCTCCATAACATTTCTTACGTTCAAGCTTAGATACGTTCTTTTACCAAGTTAAGCACTTAAATCCACATACGATAACTTCAATATACATAATGAAAAATATCTCTCTAGTGAGGTAATAACGATTACTAGTTAGTCTCTAAGTGAAAACACAAATTGTAAAAATAAAATTTATTTAATAAAATCCAGGACGCGTTTCGACATTACTGTCATCATCAGCTTTATAAATTCAATTCAAAAGATGTTGAAATACATCGTTCCAGTAGCTTTTAATTCTAATGTGAATATTGGATTACTAATCAATACAAAAGATGTGGTTCCTATGTTACACAAGTCTGGGGTTCATAAGCTTTGTTGTGCTTCTTGTAAAGAAGCTTATATCGGTCAAAGTTACAGTAGAATAGATATCCGTATTTGAGAACATTTAAAATTAAATAATAAATACGAAGACAGAGATATTTGCAATACTAACTCTGCTTTCTCCAACCATAATCTTTTGACAACCACTCATATTCCCTGTCTAGATGTTAAATTCTTACACACTTGCAAAATGAGGAATATATTGGATAGTTTAAAATTTTATGAAATTAATAAAACTAAATCAAATGATATTGATATAGTTTTGAATGAACAGCTTCTACCATCTGAGCCTTACATTTCTATCATCTTAAACTTTTAATTTAGTTTAATGCGGTAGTTCAACTGAACTTACCTTATTATTCTCGACCCCAAGTGTGATGTCATTAGTCATGAGTTTAACTTTTAATGTGGGATGCGCAGGAGTACATAATAATTTGAAAGAATGTTTTTACCACATCAATCATGGCATAGACTTTTACAGTACCTTATTACCCTTTACAAGGGAGACTTCGAAAAATAGAGGCCGCCCCTTTTTGTCTCTTGTTAAACTTAAAAGTAATGTTGGTTGCGTACATAAGATAATTTTTATAACTAAATTCCAAATCACTCAACTGCACATTTGTTTTTAACAGCTTTTCTGATTGTCTCACATATGAAGAATATCCATTAATTTTTTTTCATAAATTCCATACCCTTTTAAAGATTATACTTACTAATGTATTGCCCAATAGTTTTGATGCCAACTGACAGTACGACAATGCTGATACATGTCACTAGCTCTGGTCCCATCCTTTCTCTTTAAAATGGTGTCCATAGGAGAACAATTGGACTTTTTGGGTCTTTTTGGGTGTAGTTTGTGATGTTCCCTATGGCGTTAGTAACCCAGCCACTAGAATGAACACAAGAAGTCAATTGGTACAATAATTTTTTAATAAAACATTTTTTTTTGGATATAAATACTCTATTTTCTGCTGTAGTGTTCCGTAAAATCAACAGGCCCAGTCCAGCACTGACCATTGGTCCAAATTAAATTATTGTAAACGAATTAGTTCAGCAAAGGGGTTAATATATATTATACGGGGCGCTCGCCTGATCAATTCTAATTTGCAAACTAATTTCCTAATAATACTGGGCGCTAAATTTCACTAAATTCGGTTTACTTTGCCATTAGATTCTCATTATTAGATTCAGATGATTAAATCGTGGTAGGCTTTGGTTTAAATCACGCCCGGGTAATGTAGATTAGAAGGGCCGTTGGTAAGTACGAACAACGAGACTTTATTGAAAAGCACACTGGGTTTATGACGCTTTTAAACAAAGGAGTGGATGATATGATCGATAATAAACATTGATAAAGTTAGACAACGAAATCCTGAGAGAATTTTTTTTATTTACCGTTTATAATGCGAAATAGTTGCTAAAAATCTCACTAAATACTTTTTCTTTTAACCGAACTTTTACTTTGTCACTAGATACTTTAGTAGTTTTTTAACAACGGCAAAATCAGGTATTTTATTCGACTTTTATTAATTTTTTTACTAACACTAAAACAAGTCAGTCATTTCAATTAACTTTTGTGCTGTATAAGTTTTGAGAAGGATACAATATGATTAATATTTTAAAAGGTTCTGAAACTACTCTCTTGTGGCATGGTTAAGTTAAATATATGTTTTTATGGAATAAAGCCACAATTACTGGTTATGATTGTGATGAAAATCACATTTTTAATTAACTAGTATTTGACGTTTCAATTTCCACTTCGGAAATCGTTCTCAAAAAAAAAAAACGGGTGTGGCAGTCCAGGGACTGCCGGTAGAAGTTACACTTCTATACACGCATTCGCCGTTACAAATTTATTTGGGAGTCAATATGCACGATCATTACATATGTAATGCTATAGGTAAGACATAGTCGAAAGAGAAACATAATTAATAACAACTTACTAACAATTAATAAACAACATTTGACCTGTAATAGGAGTATAGTAAATGAAGGATTGAATCAATATTTTGATGAAAATGTATATTTTTACTTTTATATATATATATATATATATATATATATATATATATATATATATATATATATATATATATATATGAAAGGAGTTGAATGCAAAAATTTTTTTACACATACTCTGCAGTAAAATTCATTGTTTATTTTGTTATTAATATAAAAATACAATACAATACACTGCAACATAATTCAATATAATAATACAATACAAATTAAAATGCGATATTCATAAGTATTTAAAAATGACAATAATATACATAAAAAAAACTAGAATACAGTGCAACATAATTCAATATAATAATACAATACAAATTAAAATGCCATATTCATAAGTATTTAAAAATGACAATAATATATATAACTTTTCTACTTACGCATGTGTTTAATTTACCATGTAATAATATTAATAAAAAAGTCCTCCCCGACTGGAAATTGAACCCCGGTCTCCCGCGTGACAGGCTGGGATACTGACTACTATACTACCGAGGACATGACACAAACGTATTTCAAAATTGACAGTTCTGGGTCATACAGTGATTTATTGAGATTATTATTTTGAAATACAAAAGACTAATATAATTATGAACATTTAATAAATAATACAAAACATATCACATACATAATAATATTAATAAATATTTTATTATATATATATATAATATTATATGTATATATATAATATATATAATATTAAATATATATACAAAAGGAACATTTTTATATTCGAGAGAGGAGGAGAGAGAAAATAGATCTTCTGTCTCTCTCTTTCTCATTATCTTACATATGTAATGATTTCACAGATTCACTCCCATACAAATTTCTAACGTGGAGCGCGCGTATAGAAGTATAACTTCTTTGGTATAGCTTCAAAAGTTTTTTTTGTACAATTATATAAAAATGTGTTTAACCAAAGATGTTATTGGTTATGTCATTTCAAAGTTGACATTCCTGACCTGGATCTTGTAGGCCAATAGCTCCTGGTAGCTACAACACAGTTTGAGGGTGGTGTTATTACCCTGGGAATATCAAATTCTGACTGATTTTGTGTGTTTCATGTTTTGTTTTTGTAAACGTAAATTTCATGTGTTTCATGTTATATTTTTGGTGGTGTAACGTAAATTGAGCAAAAATTGATTTTTTGTATGTGTGTATTATGTGTTACATATGTGTTGTGTGTTAGATTGTAGATGGTGTGTTTGACCTCCTATTACTCAGCTATTGTGGGTATATTCTTGTTGTTGACTTCTTCTTTTAGTATTGGCAATCAAAGACGGCAGCAGAATGTAGCCGCCTTTATAGTTTTTAGCTGCTTATTCGGACGCTTTTTTGTTTGCAAATATAGAATATGATCTCTCAAATAAATGCCGTCGGTCCGCTTGATTTTTTTATTGTCTCTTACGAGGACTTAGCGAAAGATGGTCCGTTAGATAAAGTCTATGTTAGACCACACAAGTCAACGGTATTTAATAGTTTGGATATTTTTCTATAAAAAGGCGTATTCGTTCTATTATATTCATTTTCCACTAAGCAGTTGAAGTTTGATATTGTGTAGTTCCAGATCCCTGTCAATGGTAAGCTATTTTTTGACACTTTTCGTATTTCTTTATATTTTTATCTTTTGTTTTACTTTTCCTATTTTTACATTGTTATTTTCTTATTTAATTAGGGTCCAATGTGAGTCCGAAATTAATTTTAATGTGAGTCGTAAGTATAATTATCCAATATCCGAGTGTAATCCAAGTTTAGTCCCACGTTATGCCCCCCAAATCTATTTCTATCCTGACTAGGAGTTTATTTCTCCCCATCTGAATATGGAGGCCGCCTGTATAGTCAACTCCTGAATACAACGTCCAGTTAATCTAGTTTGCAGCTCAAATATTGTGAGTACGTTTTTTATATGAATTTGTTAGCTGATTCAACTGGTGGCAAGTTACATAAAATATGAGAGACTGGATAAAGATATTTTGTTAATTGCCTAAAGCTTATATGATTTAAGACGTGCGTTAGAGTTGTTATCACATGAACAAAGAGAGTTAATACGCATTCCGACTATTTTATTTGATTCATTATATATGCCATATGTGTGATATGAATCTGACCATGCTTTATGTAATGATATTGGCTTTTCTCTTTATTGTAAATATACCATTTCTATTTTTTTGGGATTCAAACATTTAAACAAAGTGGCGCCCTTTTTCTATTGAAGAGTTGTTCTTTTCCCTGTTTCGTTTTTTGTTCTATTTGTTTTGCAGCTATTCTTGTCTGTTTGTGTCTAAATTTTCTTGAGTTTCTCACCTCTAAACACAACCCAGCTTATAATCTACCAGTACTGAGCAACGACTCCTTCGAGAAGATTGCGTACCGATGGCGGTGTTCTAAAATTAATTCTTCGAAATCTAGATCACCACGTATAGTACAATCCTTACAAGCTCCTTATTTGTCGGTATTCTTTCCCCATTTCATTATTTTTTTATTCTACTTTGTTTCTAGTTTGACTATATTCTGTCTATCTTCTATCAAATGAGCAATTTTGCAGTTATTGTTTATTTCCAACAATATAAATGAAATATCTGCAATATTTTAAACATTAAGGTAAATTAAAACTTTTATTAAAATCTCAAAATTTTCATCCACCGTATTTTAACAAAATACTTGCCGTGAATACTTGATTGATTAATATCATAAACACTCTATGTTAATCTCTTCTCGAGCGTGTCAAATTGATACGGTTTGCTGGAAGTCATATCGATTTTTGGGCACCGAACTTTCACTGATCTTCACTGTGATTACTATAATTTTACTAATTGTTCTAATCAGCACATAATTTCGGATTAATAGAGAGTAATTCGGAGAGAAATTATTTATTTGAAAGTTACTTGGATTTCGCAATACAAGTACGGGGTTTTTAATAAAAAATGGCATATATTTTTATTATTAATTTTAATATAGTGTTGTGAATTTATTAAAAGGTTCAATATTTATAACACTTACGGATTTAATTTATTTCTTTATTTATATTAACTTATCTGACAATAATTTATTATATCCGTACGTACAAATTCGCGAGCGCGGGTCTTGAGTATTAACTGGCCCTCCATATAAAAATGTTGTATTTATATACGAAATCCTGATATACTAGAACAGCATCGAAAGATCGCATTGTCTTGCATCGAAAAATCGAGAAGCATCTAGTTTTGGAGGATTCACCATAATTTGAACCTAGATCCTTCGCCAAATTTCTACAACAAAACAGAATTATTAGTCATCATATATTTAGGCCAGTATATATTTATCGTAACATTGCCCCCCTCTTAAAAGATGGTTCCTCCTGGAACCTTGTCGGGACTGGAACCGGAACTGTATGCTGGTATCGGCAACTGGACCCTCTTTTACAACTTCCTTCGGATAACCCTCCAATCTAATTGGCGGCACTCCAACTTTGGCATGGCTAACTTTTGCACGTCGGACTCTAGTACGTGCTCTCTCAATTGAAGTAAGGCTTCCCATACATCTCGGTAGGTAGGTTGGTCACGGGCAGTGTCTTTTGTTACCAGGTAGAAAAGGTAACGTGATGCATCTTGGAGTTTCAAGGTTTTACCGGGAGCTGGCACCTGGCATTGCAGTTCTGCAACTCGACCAAACTTCCTTCGAAAGACGGATGCCAACCCTGGTGCGTCTTTGATACTGGCCGGGATGGTAAGGGCCAGCGAGTAGTCATCGGGGAGCGCGAGTAGATCTTGCTTTTCTTCAGTGGTAACACCATGTCTTGCTTTACCAGTACCTCCATAGGCACCCATGAATTCCTCAAACGTGAGGTTAAACACATCTTGGACTTGGTTTACTTCCACTTCTTCATCTACGTCGTGGTCACCTTCGAAAGATGCCAACCGGTTATGGTGTACTATCATCGGCTTTCCCCTCGGAATCTTGCTTATTCGGTAGATGACATCGTTGATCTTCTCCATGATGAGGTATGGACCTTCCCAAAACTGCTGCAATTTGGGAGAACAACCTTTTCGCTTCTTGGGATTATACAGCCATACTTTGTCGTTCTTCTTAAAGCAACCCTTTTCGGCTTGTGTATCGTACCGTTTCTTCATTCGGTCGCTAGCGATCTGAAGGTGGGAACGGACCAACTCATGTACATCGTCCATTCTTCTTCGTAATTCGATCACATAATCTTCACCTGCTACATCTTCTCCAGGTCGACACCCAAATTCTAGATCACAGGGTAGTCGCATTTCGCGTCCGAATAGGACTCTGGCTGGTGTCTGGCCCGTTGATTCGTTAACAGCAGATCTGTAGGCCATTGTGAAGAACGGAAGGTATTGGTCCCAGTCTCGCTGATGATCGGACACCATCTTTGTCAAATATTTGCCAACTGTCCTATTCATCCGTTCTACCATACCATCAGATTGCGGATGATATGCTGTAGTTCTTGTTTTCTTCATGCCTAGTCTATCACATATTCCTTGGAATAGATCGCTTTCGAAGTTCCTGCCTTGGTCACTATGGATCTCCAAAGGCACTCCAAATCGGCTGATATATTCTTGGATCAACTTATCTGCAACGGTGGCGGCCTTCTGGTCTGGAAGTGCGTAAATCTCGACCCACTTAGTGAAGTAATCCATTACTACCAGCATGTACTTGCCTCCATTTTCACTTTCTGGAAATGGCCCAGCGATGTCCAAAGCTATTCTTTCAAACGGGCTTCCAACATTATATTGTCTCATAGGAGCTCTCCTTTTTCGGTAAGGCCCGTTACTCGTGGCACAAATAGTACATTTCTTACACCAGTCTTTTACATCGTCGGAACTGTTCATCCAATAAAACCGTTCCCGAATTCGCTGAAGGGTTTTCCTTACACCAAAATGCCCTCCCGATGGACTGTCGTGTAACTGACGAAGTACTTCGGCTATTCTGCTCTTTGGGATCACCAACTGTCTTCTCTTCTCTGAACCGTCATCATTTTCCAGGACTCGTTTAAGCAAGCCATCTTCGATGATAAATGAGTCCCACTGGGCCCAATACGTCTTAACTACTGAGCATAGGTTTGATATTTCCTGCCAAGGTGGTCGACGGTTTTCCTCTTTCCATTTTCGGATTTTCTGTATAACTGGATCTCTCTCTTGTTCTTCCCTGATCTTAGTAGGCGTCCAGTCGTCGTTGACAATCGTCGTTCTTAGCACTGCTGCTTCCTTGGATTCCGTTTTGTTGCAGTGGGAACACTCTGCTGAGCATGGCCTTCTGGAAAGAGAATCAGCGTTTCTGTGGCTAACTCCGGCCCGGTGCTCAATCTTAAAATCGTATTCTTGGAGTCGTTCGATCCACCTGGCTATCTGACCCTCTGGATTCTTAAACTGCATCAACCACTTAAGGGCGGCATGGTCGGTTCGGATTAGAAACTTTCTTCCATAGAGGTATTGATAGAAGTGCTCTACTGATTTCACTACTGCCAGAAGTTCTCTTCTCGTGACGCAATAATTCCGCTCAGGTTTTGAAAGAACTTTACTAAAATATCCGAGGACTCGTTCCTGTCCTCCTTGAATCTGAGACAGCACTCCTCCAATTCCCACATTACTTGCATCTGTATCTAAGATGAACTCTCCTTCTGGCAGTGGATACCCTAAAATTGGTGCTGTTATTAAATGCTTTTTCAAGGTCTCAAAGGCATTTTGGCAGTCTGTATCCCAGCGGTAATCTCTTGCTTCCTCCGTAAGTCGCGTTAATGGCTTAGCGATATCTGCAAACTTCTTAATAAACCTCCGGTAGTAAGTACATAGTCCAAGAAAACTTCTCACTTGATGTTTGTCAGTTGGTTTTGGCCATTCCTTAATGGAATCGATTTTTCCCTTATCCACGGCCACTCCTTCTTTACTGACTATATGACCCAGATCGTTTCGCTGACTTTACCTTGAAATAGCTGGCACTTCTTGGGGTTTAACATCAATTGGGCAGCTTTAAGTCGATTAAAAACGTTTTCTAAATTCTTCAGATGTTCTTCGAATGTCTCCCCCAAGACGATTATGTCATCCAAATAAACCAGGCATGTTTTCCAAGATAACCCTCTCAACACATTTTCCATAAGCCTCTCAAATGTCGCAGGAGCATTACAGAGTCCAAATGGCATAACGTTGAATTGCCACAATCCAGATCCTGTGGTGAAGGCTGTCTTTTCTTTATCTACTGGGTCCATTTCTACCTGCCAGTATCCAGACTTCAAATCCAAAGTAGAAAACAATTTACTTCCAGCCAATGTGTCCAATGTGTCATCGATCCGAGGCAGAGGATAACTATCTTTCTTGGTAACGTTGTTCAGCAAACGGTAATCCACACAGAACCTCGTCGTTCCGTCTTTCTTCTTAACCAGGACCACCGGAGAGACCCATGGGCTCGTAGAAGGTTCTATCACCCCGTCTTTCTTCATTTCCTGAACAATCGTTTCAGCTTCCTCTCTCTTCGCCTGTGGTAATCGTCGAGCTGTTTGACGAATTGGCTTAGCATTACCAGTATCAATTTTATGCTTAACAACGGTAGTTCTTCCCGTCTTTCCTCCTTTCGGTACGAAAATATCACGATACTGCCGAAGAAATTCCCTTAATTTCCTTTTCTCCATCTGATTTAGAGACTGTCCTGCAACTGCAACCATTTGGTCGAATTTGTCGTTGGAATTATCAGATGTTGTCGCCTGACGGATTATGGATGTCACAGGTACACAAGTTCCTACCTTTGTCTCTTTCTTGATGGTCACTGGGTAGTCGTTGACATTGATAAGTCTCACAGGAATTTCTTTGGCCGAAGTCACCAATTCCTTTCCAATTATGATTCCACGGCCAACCTCATCGTCGTGGTTCCAAGGCTCCATCATAACAGGTGTCCCTTCGTCTACAATTCCCTGTAGTCGCGCTACTATGATCGTTTCGCTTCTCGCAGGCACGACTGTATCTTCTGTAATGGCTGCTTGCACAGTGTTGTCATTATGTGGATGGAGAAATACCTCTTCGTTGCCAACTTTGATTACCTTATTCTTAAAATCCAATTGGAATCCATGCATATTCATTACGTCCATTCCTAATATAACATCCTCTTCGATGTCAGCAACTATAACAGTATGGACGAACTTTTCTGCTCCAATTCCCAATTGTACCTGGATTTCTCCATGAATGTTAGCATTTTCACCTGTAGCGGTCCGAAGTCGCAACCTCGTTGGTAACAGTTTCTTTCGGCTGTTTATAACTGTCGGGCGTATAATGGTTCTGGTCGCTCCGGTATCCACCAACAACGTATGCTTTTTACCATTTATGTCTCCATCTACATATACACTATCTTCACGACATTTCAAAGAAGCTATTAGTATGAGAGGGTCTTTGGAAAAGTTCTGGGTCGAAGCTGCCCCCCTAAGGCTGACCCGTTCTAGTTTTCCTGATGGTGAGTTTCTTGATTTGCGTCGTACCTAGGGTGCTTACAGGAGCTTCGCACGTGTCCTATTTCGCCACAATTCCAGCATCTGATGGTCTTCGTTTTCTTATATGTCATGCTTTTCATCATATTAACGAGCTGGTCAAGTTTATCTTCATCTCCTTCCTCTTTTACAGTCCTAACTTTACTGTACCCACCAGAGGCCTGCGTAGCTGACTCGTATTCGAGGGCGGCGGATAAGACATCAACCAGCGTCTTGTGACGAGCTAATCGTAGTGTTCTCTGCATTTCATGATCACGAAGACCATCAATAAACGTTTGAACGGCCAATTTTTCCATCATGTCTTCGGGAGCTGTTGGATAAGCATATCGTACTAATCTGGCAATATCTACCTCATATTCTTGAAGAGCCTCATCTTTCTTCTGTCTACGATTTTTAAGCTGCGACTGATATACATGCTCCAAATGTTCGTGGCCATATCGCATATTTAACCTCTTCTTCAGTTGTTCGAAATCATCGGTCTCCTCTACTGCTATGGTCTGAAGCACATCTAAGGCATCTCCTCGAAGAGCGATAGTCAGGTTTACCGCCTTTTCTTTTTCAGACCATCCATTTGCTCTTGCGGCTGATTCGAACTGTTTCATGTAGTTGTTCCATGATGATTTTCCGTCGAAAGTTGGGACTTTAACATGAATAGAACCTCCACTTCCTTCAAATTTCGGCCGTGTCTCCAACTTACATTTCGTCTCGTCTTCTTTTATCTCCACTGTAATTGGATTGTTTCCTCTCTCTGCTGTCCCGGTTTCCTCCATCTTCTTTTCCATCTCTTTCCATATCTTTTCTTCGAAGGCCAACATATCGGCAGCAACTTGGTTTTTTAACGAAGATATTCTATCGTCCAGGGCAGACATCTCAGAAGTGACTTTAGAGATTTCCGAAGAGATGTTAGCAGAGACTTTGCTTTCCAGAGAAGAAATCTCGTTAGAAACTTTGCTTTCTAAAGAAGCGATGTCGCCGGATACTTTGTTCTCCAATGATGCGATGTCGCCGGAAACTTTGGCTACATCAGAAGAAACTTTCGAAATATCGTCAGAAACTTTGTTCTCCAATTTCGAAATCGACGAGATGACAGCGTCATGTTTGTCTTCAAATATATAAGTTTCTGGATCTAGTCCTTCTTCTAGCAAAGCGTTCTTTAGTCGTTGGACTAACTCAGCCTTTTTTCCGGTGGAAGATAATTCTCTGTCTTCAAGATGTCTTCTTAAATTAGTCACTGTCAGCTCATAAATCTTAGCCATTTTCACAATTTATTTTATATTCACTTGTATTATTATTATAAGTCTAATTTATGTTCGATCTCACTCTGACACCATTTGTTGTGAATTTATTAAAAGGTTCAATATTTATAACACTTACGGATTTAATTTATTTCTTTATTTATATTAACTTATCTGACAATAATTTATTATATCCGTACGTACAAATTCGCGAGCGCGGGTCTTGAGTATTAACTGGCCCTCCATATAAAAATGTTGTATTTATATACGAAATCCTGATATACTAGAACAGCATCGAAAGATCGCATTGTCTTGCATCGAAAAATCGAGAAGCATCTAGTTTTGGAGGATTCACCATAATTTGAACCTAGATCCTTCGCCAAATTTCTACAACAAAACAGAATTATTAGTCATCATATATTTAGGCCAGTATATATTTATCGTAACAATAGCTATTTATTATTTTAAGTAAACTACCTCTTAATAACAATATCAACTAACATGATACAAATAACAATAGTGTGAGCGTACCTACATAAATTATTATTCAGAATTAAAAATTTATATTGTCTTTTCTCGAAAACAGTAAGAGATTTCAAACAAGATCACATAATCGCTAGAGAATACTTTATCTTATAAAAAAAAAAGAGGTTAATCTTTGTATGTGGGTATATTTTATTTTATAAAAACCCTTAAAAGGGCAACATTAAAAACACGAACGTTTTCGGAACAACTGTTCCATCATCAGGTTAAAATACAGGTTACCATGCCTAAGCCACCAAAATATTTGGGTAAAAACCCTTTAAAATGTAATGTGTTACCAAAGATTGTACATGATGTTGATAATATTATATGATGTTTAATATTTTAATTAAATTTTACTTCATTGAAGTAAAATGAAGTAAAATTTAATTAAAATATTAAACATCATATAATATTATCAACATCATGTACAATCTTTGGTAACACAATACATTTTAAAGGGTTTTTACCCAAATATTTTGGTGGCTCAGGCATGGTAACCTGTATTTTAACCTGATGATGGAACAGTTGTTCCGAAAACGTTCGTGTTTTTAATGTTGCCCTTTTAAGGGTTTTTATAAAATAAAATATACCCACATACAAAGATTAACCTCTTTTTGTTATACGTGGTATACAGCCAGCTGCAGGAATTATTTTCCTTGTGGATTTTACTTTGTCTTATATTTTGTAACCCCTAAGGCCTAGGTTTTAGGCGTTGGATGTCAATGTGTAACTGTCAAACGACCCATGGGAAACGGTGTTTGTCAATGGGTAACAATATAACTACCATTGGGAGCCAAGTAGAACAATAAAACTCACAACTTTCTTTGGGGGCCAATTATTAGGCCTCGTCTAGCTTATGTAGTCTCTCAGATATGAGAACGTATTATCTTCATCATCATCAATCAGCCAATCGCGTCCACTGCTGGACATAGGCCTCCCTCAGTTCTTTCCAGTATTCTCTACACTGGGCCGCTTGTAACCAGTTTCCCGCTACACGTTTTATGTCATCGGTCCATCTAGTCGGTCGTCGTCCTCGGCTTCTTTTATAGTTTCTAGGTCTCCATTCCATAATACGTCTTGTCCAACGTCCATCTTGTGTTCTGGTCAAGTGCCCTGACCAGTTCCACTTAGCGTTGTGTTTCTTTCGATGACATCTTGAATTCCTGATCTTTACCTGATTTGTGGGTTTGTTATGTGGCCTTGAAGGCTCACGTTCAGCATTGCACGTTCCATGGCTCGTTGTGTAACTCTGAGTTTATTCGCAGATTTTTGCGTGAGTGTTAAAGTCTCTGCTCCATAAGTTTGTACAGGCAAAACACATTGGTTATAAACCTTTCACTTGAGAGAAATAGGAATTGAACTTTTTAGAATATGGCTTAATTTGCCAAATGCTGCCCATGTCAGGCCTATTCGCCTCTGTATTTCATGTGTTTGATTGTCTCTGCTTATTTTGATCTCCTGTCCCAGATATTTGTAAGTGTCTGTTTGTTGTATGATATTATTGTCCATAGTTATTCTCCACTCATTACGAGATTTGTCATAAGTTTAGTTTTTTCAAAGTTTATCTTTAATTCTGCTCTTTCAGACAGACTTTTAAGCGAATATATCATAGAAACTGTATCCTGTAAGTTATCTGCGATTAATACAACATCATCTGCAAACCTTAGATGATTGAATCTTTCTCCATCTATATTGATGCCCATATCTTGCCATTGAGTGTTCTTAAATATTGACTCTAGAGCTTCCGTAAACAATTTTGGTGAAATATTGTCTCCTTGTCTAACTCCTCGACCTAAGCTGAATTTTTCTGTGTCTTCGTGTAGTTGTATATTTGATGTAGCGTTCTCGTAGATGTTTTTGATTAGTGTCGTGTACCTGTAATCTATTCGGCTTTGATTTAGGGCTTCCAGTACTGTTTCAAACTCTACAGAATCAAAAGCCTTCTCGTAATCGACAAATGCAAGAACCAGTCGTATGTTGTAGTCGATGCACTTTTCTGCAAAGATGCACGATGCAAAGATATTTATGGTATGCAAATGGTCATTTGTGCCATATCCTGCCCTGAAGCCTGCCTGTTCCTTGGGCTGATAGAAATCAAGTTTAAGTGTTAGCCTCTTTGTTAAGATTTTCGTAAAGAGTTTGTACTATGTCAAGAGGCTGATGGGTCTATAATTTTCTAATTTAGTAATATCGCCTTTTTGTGTAACAAGACTATCACTGCACTGTTCCAGTCTTTTGAAATCGTACCCGCATGTAAGCATTTATTAAACAGTTCGCTTACTGATTTTAATAGAATTTCTCATCCTGCTTTTATTGAATCAATAACGAGTCCATCATCACCAGGCGATCGATGGTTTTTCATTTCCCTTAAAGCTGCTCTTACTTCTGACACAGTAATGGGTAAAAGTATTTCCGATCCCTGATTTATGAGAGTCTTTACTCGTGTCGGGAAATTGTCTTGTGGTCTTTGGCTGGTATAGAGGTCTTTATAAAACTCTCTGGATATTTTCAGAATGTTTTGTTTATCTGTTGTTGTCTTTCCGTCTTTATCTCTCAGCTTGTATATTTCTTTTTTACTTTGTGTGAGTTTTCTTTTCATTATCTTTAAACCTTTGTTCTCTTCTACTGTTTGAGTAATTACATTAGTATTATATCTTCTTACATCTTTTCCAATTTTATTATCTTAGTAAATCTGAAAATGAGTTTGGATGTGACAAATAAACTACAATATTAACTAATGGACTTTTGGGTGGACTTTTGTCCACCCAAAAAGGTGGACAAAAATTAGGACAAAAAAATAGAATAATGAACCTTGTGTTAGCAATTGCATATGTTTTAAAATATTTGCTAGCCATATGAAAATTGAAAATAATTACAATATTAAATAGCAAATAGCAAATTGGCAAGGATAAAATGAATATAATAATTATTAAACAAATTAGTTAAATTATATTAAAGATACTCATAGCATATCGGAACAATACAATAAAAAATAAAACGTAGTGTGTAGTTTGAGGTTTAGTCAAATACTAAACTATAAAAAGACAGATATATAAAAAAATTAATCAACTAGAAATTTAAGTACTCGCCCCAGAGAAAGATTTAATATATAAATGAATTTTTAACAAAAGCATAGATGAAGGATATCTAAAAAAAATATTTCCCTTTCTATTTTGAAATACATCTGACATGACAGAAGTCAAAGAGAAGCCAACCGACAGATGACAGATGATTTTTCGACTCAAATGTGGTATAGAAATTTAAACGTTCTATGTCTGCGACATAAAGTAGACTGAAGTCAAATACAGAAAACATAACTGAAATAAATGAAGATTGAAGATGAAAAATAAAGATTAAGTAGGATATTTAGTTGATTGAAGAGTTGAGCGTCAAATATTTTTTAAATAAAAATGATAAAATGAAAAAAACAAATTAATAAATGATCAAGATCGAGAGAAATTGAAATAAAATAATTATTTAAAGAAAAATAACAAACATATGATGTTTATAACGTTACAATTTTTATAATCTGACCTAAAACATATCCTTAATTTAAAAATAAAAGAAATTAAATAAAAATTCACCCTTCTTAAAAAGTTGCCCTCCCCACCCCTCCCAGGTAGAAAGTATGGAGCAATTCTATATTGTTTAGAATTGTGAAATCATCTATTGCATCATCTCGTTTTCAGATAAATCTTACCTCTTGTCAAATTACTAGTTTAAAACTATTTCAAATTGCACAAAAGAAATAGTCAAACAAAATTAAACGTCATTGAATGCTTGGGTCGAATTTCAATAGTAAATTTTTGTACAATTTTATAAGAAATATCTGACATGTAATAAGTAGGCATTTTGCGAAATAATACTTATTATAGTTTGCAGCTCTTTCTCACTCCCTCTCTCTACCACCCTCCCTCTCTCTCTCTCTCTCTCTCTCTCTCTCTCTCTCTCTCTCTCTTTCTCTCTCTCTCTCTATCTATCTACTTAACAGAATTTCTGATTAATTTCAAAGAATATAATAAAAACTAAAATACTTACCAACACAAAATAGCTTCTCAGAATCCATTATGGGAGTTTATAATGGCAATCGATCTAAAATTATAGATGAAATATTTGTCGACAATATAAATGGATCTTTTAATATGCACACACATATTTTTTGTGAAAAATTGATATTTATTTCAGTTTTTCGAGTTCAAAGACTTAATTCAGTTTGAGAGGAAATAAGGAAGTTGAAAAAACTCCGACTGCCAAAATATTTATAGATAAAACGACGGAAAATATTTATTTATAAGTTTGTTTTGAATATGATAGTTCATTTTTAACGTATTTCATTCAGTTTTGTCACAGATACTTTTAATATATAGAGATAGACGAGCTCAAGTTGTTTCTTTGTGTAATTTTTTGCCGAGAGATTTATTTGTTCGGTCGGTATTTATAATTTCTTTTTATTTTTATTTTATTGCTACTGTATTCTACTTTTTTATGAACAGTGGTAAAATGAAATAATGTATTATTACTTTGTTCTGTGGGTTCAAAAATTAAGTGAAATACAACGAGGTTTAGCTTCATTTGGTCAGAAATATTACAATTACTAATTACATTAATAATTATCGCTTAGAAAACAATTAGCACTGATACGTAGACTCTTCTTCTTCTTTTTATGTAGACATGACTATCTGTTCAATGTGCCTCTAGTAAGTTGTCGTTCCATCGTTTACGTGATCTTCCTACTGATCGTCTTCCTATTGGAAACCGTCTCTTGCCGTCTTTACTACTCTATTTGTTGTCATTTGGCATATATGATCATTCCATTCTACTCTTCTATTTCTTACCCAGTCCTTGATGTTCTCCACCTTGCATGTACGTCGTATATCTGTACTTCTAGCTCTGTCCCATAGTGTCTTACCATCAATTTTTCTAAGTGTTTTCATCTCTGCTGTTTCTGTTTATCTCATTTTGATATTGATTGATAACCTCTAAAAACACGAATATATTCGGATGGTATGTATTAAAAGATTTATGTAAATCAGAATGGAAAGATTCACATGCATTGGTTGTTCTCGTATCATCGTTTCTGATGATTTTGTAGCCCAGAGTATCGGTGGAAATGTTGAGTTTTCATCAACATATGGCTCAACCAAATTATCAACAAAAACATTTAGTTCGACACTCACGGTCATATTTTCAATCAGATCAACTAAATCAATCAATCAACTAAACAATCACCGACTTCCTTGTCATCTAGAAAAAGAACACCAAAGCAATGACCAATCCATTTTCCCACTTCAGTTCTGTTTTTGTAATCATTTGTTAAGCCAAGTTCTTGAATTTTACGCCACCAATCCTGCGAAAGATGGAATCTACATCCGATTATTTTGGATTGACCCCAAACTGATTTAACAGCCTTATAAATTGATTTTTCAAAATCAATGACAATATCTTTTGGAAAAAAATTTAAAGTTAGCTCTGAACATTTGGTCCTTATCAAATTGAAACATGTTTCATATGTAGATGATAATTTATCTAGCAATAAACAAAATACTAGTGGAATGTAGTGGCCATTGTAGTATCCATGAATTGTAAACGTTTGATAATAAAATTTTGGGCAATATTTAAATGTACCATCCATATATATTCTAGAACACTTACATAAATGTCTGAGATTTGTCTCACAAAATATAATAGTTAATTTTGCACTCTTAACATTTACCAATAAAAAGTTTTCATTTCTAGACGTGATGATAGGGTCCTCTAATTTTTCCAATGATTCCAGTATTTCTTCTAACGTTTTTGGTAAAACTGGGAGTAATTTTCTTCTTACATTATAAATTCCCCCTTAACTTTTGAACGGAACAATACATAAATAAAATGTTTCTTTATATTTTAGTTTTATTTTATTCCGTTTTATTTAAATCTATAAACAAATGGTTTGTATCGCTAGCACATACTGTAGAATTAAAAACAAACTGCTTGTGGACATAAATAAAAGGCATTTCTTAATTTCTATTTTATTTTAATTTAACTCAAGTATGTTGTAGCAAATATTATTTATGTTTGAGAACCACTGACAGAAGGAATCCAGGCAGGGTCGTTAGTGGGCATTAGTACTTAAGCTACCCTCAACACAAAAGATGGATTAAGCTAAGTAAGAAATGACGTTTCTTTTAATACAAGTTTGCAAAGAAGTATGTCATCGATGTTGTGCATTTACCCTGTACAGACTAGTCACTTTGAGACAATCTATACCTTCTTTTATGACACTCATTATTTTGGACGAAAGTGTAATCGCCGGTAGAATAATATGTTTGGCCGTAGCTGCTATATGAGGTGGAAACTTGGACATTAAAATCAAAAAGTATTAAAATACATTGGACACAATAGAAAACTTCTGAAGACAATTAAAATTAAAAAAAATCACACATGGGACATATATAAATACTCTTTCTTACTGCAATCATGCAAGATAAATGGAACAAAAGGCATGGGAAGAAAAATCTTGGTTGAGTAATCAGATATTGGACAGATATTTCACGTTGCAAAAGATAGGGAAGCGTTCAAAGAAATTATTGCCAACCTTCGTTAGAAGACGGCTCGAGAAGAAAAAAAATTATTTAATCATTTTCACCATATCGCTTTTTTACGAATCTTCAGAGGCCATATCGTATTAAAAGTAATACAAAACAGTCGAATTCATTATAGAAACATAAATCTCACAGAGGAGATATAAAGAAATCCGTTAAAACCATTTAAAAACAAAACACACATAATAGTCATGTTTCTAACCATGTTAATTATTTCCTTCCTCTAATTAAAAACTTACGAATAATTACACACTTTCCCAAATATAATTAGTTTTCATATTTCCTTTACCGATTTTATTACCCAACGGCTAATTCTATTGATAATCAGCGATTGAGCGTTCAGACAATCGAAATAATAGTCATTTTTTATGCGGCAATAACTACTAATTGGAAAAAGTGTGAAAGTGGAAAGCGTTCTACGGTATCGCTGCAAAAATTGTCACAGCTTTATGCTCGGTGGTTTGGTAAAATAGCACTGTTAAGGTGCAATGAATACTGTTTGTTTTTGGGGCCATCGAGTGTCGTTTTAAACAATTGTTTTTTATGATTTATAGTAAAGCGAAAAGAAAAATTGAAGTCACAGCTAATGTGAAAAATATGGCAACTCAGTTTTAATTATACTCTGTTTGAAAATGTAAATTAAAAGATGCACATTTTTTTATTCAATCATTTTAGAATCGACTGATTTAATTTTACATTTCTAAAAAAAACCTTTTACCTCGTCACCGTCTATTGTCTATTTTTGGACATAGGCCTCTCCCAACTCCTTCCATCGATTTCTATCATGTGCAACATACTTCCAATTTGTTCCGGCTATTCTTTTGATGTCGTCCACTCATCTCATTTGTGGTCTTCCTCTTGGTCGTTTACCTTTGTAAGGTCTCAGATGTTGTATTCTGGCGTTCCAAGCTTCCAACGTGGGTCTGACAGTGTGATCTGTGAAGCTCCATTTGAATTTGGCAATTTTTGTTGTGATGTCCTCGACTTTTGTTTTTGATCTTATTCTTCATTCCTCTTTCTATCTGACTGTCGTATACCTAACATTGCTGTCTTTATTGCTCTTTCTATGGTTGCTAGGTTGTTCATATTTGTCTTGGTTAGGGTCCAGATTTCACATCCATATATCATGATGAGAACGATTCACTAGTTAAATTCTTTGTTCCTTAAGTATTAAGGTATTTTGCGATCTCTGTAAATCTCTGGCGGTCATTGCATCTTCGACATCTTCTCTCCATGACCGTCTTGGTCTACCTCGTTTTCTTCTAGTGGGCGGAGTCTTTTTTTATCTTTTTTTGGCACCTATTTTGAGGCATTCTCTCCAGGTGTCCATACCAGTTTAGTCTTTTGGCTTCGATACTATATATTATGTCTAGGCCAATTTCCATTTCTCTTCTAATGTCTACGTTCCTCACCCTATAAAGTTCAGCGTGTCGGCAACATTGTCCTTAATAGTCCATTTCCATGGTTTTCATTTTTGATTTGTTTCTTTGATTAACTGTCCAAAATTCTGCGCAGTATTCTGCAAATAATTTCTATTATTGTTTTACAAATTATTCTTTTATTTTCTATTGTTTTTTAAGGCCCATTCGCACCCATTCTCTGTTTATTTTAAGGCCCATCGTTAAGTTTACGTCTTCTATCCGTTGTAGCAGGTGAATCAATTCAGCTTTAGAACTAGCGAGGATAGTAGTATCATCTGCATATCTCAAGTTGCAAATCTTCTTACCGCCAATGGTGATGCCACCGTTCCAGTCCTCAGTAGCTTTCCACATTATCCATTCACCATAGATGTTTAATAGAATTGGGCTTAGTATGTAGCCTTGTCTCACGCACTTTGTGACCCTGAAACTATCGGTTAGTTCCCCATTTATTCTAACTCTGGCATAATTGTTATTGTACAGGCTTTTAATTAGCAGTATCAGATGATTGGGGACTCCCATTTCAGACAAAACTTGCCACATTTTGTAGAGAAAACTCACACTTTAGGTCCACTCGTACACCACCTCATACACGACAACCTTCAGTCCCATGAAAATGGTATATTCTATTTCTAATGAACTTTTTATCGGAGTTGCTCAAGTCTGTCACAGTTACTTTTCATTTAGCAGATGTTATAGCAGGTAATTCTTCTAAATTATTTGAATCTGCGTTTGTTAACATATTCTCACGTTAAATTATACTTTCTACATTCCGTACAGATACTCCAGTATCTTCGCTCACCTATTGTCTAATATTGGTTCGACTATCTTCAGGAAAAGAACTTGAGGAAGATCGGCACGGCGATTATCAGACCAAGCAAAGAGCAACATAGGTTACTCTCTGCCTGAAGCAGCACACCACGCCCAGGAGAGAGTAGAGTAGATAGCAACAATAAGTCGAATACCAAACGTCACCACATCCTTACGAAGGATAAAGGATAGAGGAGAAGGAGATGCATGACTGTGCTTTTATTTGTAAAAATTTAATAATTATTTAAGGACCTATCGATTAAAGGTCTAAAAATGCATAAAACAGCGATTTTTTCGGAAGTCAGTTTTGATTATTTAACATAGAATGAATCCTGGCGTATAAGGTTAATTTGACAGCATAATTTGGGTTTTACCTTTTGTAACCCAAAAGATAGAAATCGTGAAACATCAACAATAGTCAGAAAGCAACAAGAGATAACAGCATTCCTGTATAAAGTCTATTGCAGTCTTCTGCCGCAAAAAACTGTGCTATTATGCATTTTCAAATCGAGTATAAACAATTGAACTATATATTTATAAAACATCCTCTGTTTATGTATGTTTAGATGTCTTTACTTTAGTGATTATCGATTATCTATGAGTAGTTTACAGAATATGTGGTGAAAGGTCTTCAAAATCTAAAGATCATAGATCTAGAGAGAAAAACCACTAATTAGTGTTCTGAAGAACGCTCTTGAAAGATATTGTAGTAAATAGAATAAAGCATGTTATAAAATAAGTCATAACGTATAAAAGAGCTTATTTAAAAACGAAGAAAAATCGAACAGAAAGATAGCAGAAAATAGACAATAGACAAATAAGTAATGAAATACCAAAATATCTACAAGTATTGGTGGTTATGCTCAAAACGAAGATAAAAGGAAGATACAGTAGATCTATATAAATCGCAGCAAGAAGTACTTAGCAAATGCGAAAAAACAAATCAGGAGGTAACTTAAATGCTAGAATTGGGGGATTGTTAGCAACCTCCAATAAAAGTTTTAATGTACCAAGATCGTCTTCACAAAGATTCTTGAGAGTTCAGAAAACTAGAGGCTCAAATGAAGAGGAAATAATTTCAACTCTACTTGAAAGAACAACACTATTGAACAAAGATATGGAAGTGCGATTGGTTTAGTATATTCTAGCAATGTAAGCTGCATATTATGGTCTAACATGAAAAGACATTTGCAAAATGGCATGCAGATTAGCTACGAAAAATTGGTTAACTAATCAATTTAAAAATAACATTACAGGAAGAAGCTGACAGAAACTTCCTTTTCCAGAGCTCTGGGCTTCAACAAAAAAACATTCAGTTTTTTGACACCATATACTTTTTGACAACAATACACGAAACATAATTTTTCTCCGCATAGAGTTTTCAATGTGGATGAAATTGGATTGTCAATTATTCAGAACAAAGTTGAAAAGTCATAGGAAGAAAACGAAAACGAAAAATTGCGTCCCTAACATCTGCTGAACGTGGTTCCCTTGTAACCTTGTTTATAGCAATAAGTGCTACTGGTCAATTCGTTCCGCTTACGTTGATTTTTTCCCCAAAAAAACCAAAATAATATCAATCGGGTCAATATATGTGGTTAATCTAAGCGGTTGAATACAACAAAATTTGTTTACAGAATGGATGAAACATTTTATAAATTTGAAAGTGATTAATTAGGATTTTTTGTTTATATAATTTCCCTACCTTTTCATGCCACACATAAGCTTCAACCTCACCTAACCTAAAACCTAACCTAACCTAACCTCTTGATAAAACCTAGATAGGCAGCTGTAAAGCGTACTACAGCGAGGTAATAAGAAATTGGATTCGTGTAAATCAATGCGCTCTCATACAATTTCACATAGCCGAATTGTTAGGAAAGCCATTTTTAAAGCCACAGTCGGGAGAAATTGCCATAATATTAACCGTAATATTTTTCTGACGATGAAAATAAGAAGCCTCTGTACCTCTGTAGTTTTCTGGTTGTTTCTTATAATTCTTTTTTTGTCCTTTGTAAGCCTTTTAAATAAGATTAGCTCGTTTGTCCTCCATTCTTCTGGTATTTTATTGTGTCTTTTAATTAATGTCAGTTGCCGCTCTCATAAATTTCAACAATTCATTTGGTATCTCATCATTACCTGCATCTTTTCTGCTGTTTTGTTTTAAAACTAAATAATACGTACCGTAAATAACCATCATTTTATAATCCAAAGTTTTTATTTTCTTTTGGTCCACTAAGTTTTTTTTACCTCTTTTGTTAAAACATCAGATCGTCAGCATAATTAAAGACCCTCTGTTATCTGATACATCTGTATTAAAAATACACGAGGGCTTCGCAGTAAGTCCTGAACTATTCAAGTGTTCAGGTGTTAAGATCAACGTTAAATCCACATCTAAACCCTATTTTTATCTATTCTACTCGTAACACATCCCAAAATTCATCACATTGTACAGAATTTCGTCTTCAGAGAGTGTTTTTTAAAAAATAAAACTGATGCTTTACAGCAAAATCGTTAGAGCCCATGAAATGAAACGATAATAAACGAATTTCCAGTTGGTTGGAAAACTTAAGTTGAGTTATTAATTTTCCGAACCGAAAATCTCATTTTCAGCGATGTGAACTCAAGTATGATGGCAGAAAACAAGAAGGAGTAGTTTCCACAATATAAATTTATCAAAGCGTAAAGCTGTGACAACTCGTTCAGTTTTTTATTTTTAAAGGATTTTATCTAGTAAGTGTTCACTTTTTAGTTAAAATATTTATAAGCAATTGTCGCTTTTGCGGCATTGCAGTGGACGTGTTCGTGATTTTTAATAAAAAAAATAAATGACACTAGCGGACCAACTCGACATCGAGTTTTTTAAATGAAATTTTTATTTTGCGAGAAAAATATACAATATATACAATGACCGGAAGTAAAAATATTTTTATCAATAACTCAAAAACTATAAATGATAATTTCGTGAACTTACATTTTTGAACTCTACGTTGAATTCTCTATTGATTTGACTAATAAAAACGAAACCAGAAGTCGACCTCAAAACCGGAATGCAATTTTTAGTTCATCAAATGTCGACATGGATATCATTCAGCAGTTAATTTTGCATGCTGATCACGAATCCGGTGTCAGATTTGCTCTATCTTAACGTTTTATGCGCGTTTGGGGTCACTTCCGGTTTCGGATCGCAACCGGAAGTACATATTTAGATTTGTCTCGACGAGACCTTTCGATCCATATATACATTGTGGGGTCTAAAACTTAAAGTAAATTTTAACTTCCGGTCATCTCAAAACCGGAAGTGAATTTTTGTACCAAAAGTACAAAACTTGACAATCTCATACGTAATACTAATAATATTCCGAAAAAATATTTTAATTATCTAATATGGTTTTTGAGTAAAGTGGTGGACAAGAAAAGGGCTTAGCGTTTTAGTATATAAGATATCCATACATGGTTTAAAGAGGAAAAAGTTGATAATATAAAATATACAGTCCATCTAATTTACTTACCGTTGCACGTCATTATCATTGACCGAGATCGAAGGTGACATAGTTGCCAAAGTATAAAAAAATCCTGAATCCATTTTAAATCAAATGGGTCACATATTATTGCAAAAGTGGATTATACAACAAAACGAATTAATATTTAATGTAAATAAATAGAAACAAAAGAGTTAAAAAATAATCTTGTTAAAGACAATTTGAGCCGCTTGTATGCGTCGTATAAAGATGTAAAATGGAATACATAGATATTTATTTTATGTAAAATGTAAAATAAAAAGTATCAACACCGCAAGGGTCAAATAAGTGTTACCAATTTACGCCAAAATACCACCTTCGTTCGATTGCAGTTACAGTGTGTTCCGAACAAATGTTCTTCATAAAAACGGTTTATAATGCATTTATACAAATTAAATGAATCATATTATTGTGTATTTCTTTAAGTTAACATTAATAGAAATCTTTAAATATTATTTCTACGCGTATATAATAAAATATGTCTAAATATAGTTCGTCCCAAACCCTTCTTTCAGTGCGTCATGTTTGATCGAATTCTCTCTAACACATTAAGCTAGAGGTGACAGAAAAAAACGTGAGTCTGTGATTATTATACATAGAACTTAGAAAATTATTTATTGTAAAGCTAATTCTACTTACGGATGTATAATTGGTTGGAGTTTAGAATACGCTGAATAGATATCCAATCAATGATGCGCATAAATATAATTTGACGCAGATTGTCTCGATCGTGACAGTAGTTTCACAATGTCAACTGATAAAATGATAATTGTCATTCCAGGTTAGTATTATCAGACATTTTACAGTGAACATTTAATTTTGTATTTATTGTCATAAAAATATTTTAAATATGCCGAGATAGGTATATCGAGAAAGAACAAAGACTAATATTAAAATTATTAAATTATTTTCAATTAGAAAAAGAGAGATTACAATTCTGCAACTGTCAAATTTAACTAAAATGTCATGCAATAATTCTCGACATTCTTAAAATCCCATATGACGTCAAAATTAGTGACGCACTGAAAGAAGGGTTTGGGACAGACTGTATGTCTTTAGTGGCTGTAATGCCAGTGTACTCGGTAAAGTGATTCTAAAAAAGAACACACCTACCGCCTAAATATTTCGTGTTGCTATCATGTGACCTCACGGGCTATGACGCGGATGACGTGCAACGGTTAGTAAATTAGATGAAGTATAAGTTGGTAATAAATAAGTTTCATGTAGATTAAGTTATATAAATCACAGGCATTGTAACAAGAAATATTTGAATGGGCTGGTGAAAAGAGGGAAGGTGAACAGTATCTCAAAACTGCATAATAGGTGTTTTAATTTTCCAGTATCGAGGATTACGTTGCTTTTCGTATTGTTTTTTGCTGAGAAAAAGTTATAAATTAGTTAAATATTTGAATATATTGGGCGTCACTGAACTAGCGAACTTACTGGTTATAATCGAGAGAAATAAGCAAAAATACAGTGTTTTGAATTCTATATGGGTAAAATAACAAAAGATATGCAAATTCATCAACATTTTGTTCGTTTTTTAACAATTTAAGTGAAAAATGAGCTGTGGTAAAAGTGGTTGGTGCATTTATTTATTAATAAACGTTAAAAAGAGGTAAAAGTTTTAAAATGGAATAAATTGTTTTGCAAAAATGATTTTGTAACTTTCAATTTTGCGTCAAAATGAGTTCTTTGTGGTGGATATGTGATAAAAAATTTTAAACAATAAAATAAAAATAGTTTTTAAACAATTCAATTTGTTTATCCCAAATTTTTTTTTAGAAAATTATTTTCGCAATGCTATAAAACAGAATATAATAAAACTAGAAGGATTATGTGACACATAAATGAAAAAAGGAGAGTTGTTCTATTAGACACAATCGTGAAAATAACGTAAAATTAAAATCACCTTTTTGTATTGACAGTTTCAATTTTTTTATTTAAAAAGCTTTGTTTGGATCGTTGGAAAGTTTGAAAAGAAGTTTATAATATATCGTGGTGGGCAGTACATGGCTCTTATTATTAATGGCCCTTCCAAGTGTTTAGTGGATGTGTAGGTGGCTTGCAAATAGTCTTTAGTGGTTTTGCTATGCTCTTGGTGCTTAATTGATTTCTTGATTATGACTGCAGATCCGACGTGTGCCGTAACGTCTGGATGATTGGTGCTGTATATTACATAATAAGGACATTTGAAATAACTGCAGCGTTAACCCGGTAAAGTGGGTTTCAGATATCAGCATTATGTCAATGTTGTTTTTGATTATGTAGGCATGTGGGGCTAGTCCATTGGCATTCTAGAGCACCACTTTGACAAACTTGGTCATTTGGACAGTGTAGCGATCACTCTAGTCAAATGGTTTAACATTGTACTCATTTGTTCAATGAGTCTCATTTGTTTCAGTTCGACCATATCGCCTTTGGTTTCGTGTAATGTCTGGTTTTGGTGTTGCTGCACACTTGTGCTTCTTCTTCTTCTCGTGCCACTCCTAACGGAGATTGGAAATCATCATGGCCACTGCGACTTTGTTAGCAGCACACTTGTGCTAGGTAGTTTCATTTATTTGTTAGATATTACCTGAAGATATGTGGTGTTTCTTCTTCTTATTGTGTCGTCTTCTAACGAAGGTTGGCGATCACTTCTTTAAACCCTTTCCTATCTTTTGCAACGTGAAATATCTACTAAAGTTAGTCCAATCTCTGATATTCCTCAGCCAAGATTTCTTCTTTCTTCTCAAGCCTTTTCTTCCCTCTACTCTTCCTTGCATGATGGCGTGCAGAAGAGAGTATTTACCGTTTCGAAGTATGTGGCCCAGATACGATGTTTTTCTTATTTTAATTGTATTCATAAGCTTTCTGCCATGTACAACTCGTCTCAACACTTTTTCGTTTGAGATTTTTGCAGTCCAAGGAATTTTTAGAATACGCCTATATAGCCACATTTCGAATGCCACTAATTTTTTACGGATGGGGCTTTTAGAGTCCAAGCTTCTACCCCATATATCAGTTGTGACCATACATAACATTTGACGATCCTCAATCTGATAACTATACTCAATTTCTTATTTGTAAACATTGACTTTTATTTTAAAAATCCTTTTCGAGCTATTTCAATTCTGACCTTTATCTCCTCATCTTGATCTAACTGTAAGTTTATAATTGTTCCGAGGTATTTATACTTGTCGATCCTCTCTAACGGTTTACCCTCCAATGTCAGATGTATGTTGTCAACAGAGCTTTTCGAGATCACCATGTATATGTGATGCTAGATTGTATATATTATTCAGATTTAATATTGGTAGAGTTAACTTACTTTGGACAAAAGTGGCGGGCTTCTTTCTCATTCGTGTCTGCGACAGGCTTCATTTCTAGTGTGAACATAAACCCAAAATTATTTTTATTTACATTTATTCCCAGAAGAAAGTTGCAACACTAGCAGTTACATAAACGTAAACGAAGCCAAAATGATCGATCGAAATCTATCCGACAGGTCACAGGTTAATAGGACAGTCCATGCACCAACTGCACGTATCATTCAACGACAGGTCGGGCGTTTATCTTTGTTTCTACTTGCCCCACTTTCGTTTCTTCTGCGAGCACCAGAAAGAACCAGCTAGCGTCGTTTCAAATCGCAGACGTGCTCCATAAATGGACTGTCTCTCTCGGTAAAGTGTGACTGATGTAAAAGTAGTTTAGAACAACTGTTATTCCAACAAATGCTTTATCGCTCGTTACACATACTGCATCGGTAGATTAGGTACTCTTTCAGTACAGTAAATTTTAATTAAAACATTATTTATTTAGCTCAAGAGAACTTGGAGGGGACAAAAAGGTGTAAAATTTATCAATTTGTATAACTAAATACGAAATACCAATATCCTTTATCACAAAATTACAAAGTATATAATTATAACAAAGTTCTTCTCTACAGTTTTGGGACACAATATTTATTTCCATTGCCTTCCATTGTTTGCGTTATTCAAATCAGCTACCTTTATCAGTTTTAAATATTTTTTATATGTCTTTTGAAATGCATAATATGCTTAGAAATCGAAAGAAACCGGTCAATAAATACATACTATTCACAAAAATATCGACAAATATTTTGGGGAAAGATATTTTGAAAATCAAACACCTAATCTATATAAAATCTAAAAAAACTGCAAATAACTGACAACTTTTATGAAGATCAAAGGTAAATCGTATATTTTACAGGATTCTTGATCATGACTTTCGAAGTTTCAGTCTCTTGAGCCCCCAGTTCACTTCACTTATACACCGTTCACTGCACTACTACTATACCATACCTAATGATCTAGATTATGAAGAATGAATCCTAGAACAACAGTACAAAATTGGCTCGAAGGATCCGTTGCTCAGTACTGGTAGATTATGGGCGGGGTGATTCTTAGAGGTAAAAAACTCAAGAAGCAAAAAGCTGCAAAACAAAATAAAAAAAATATTCAAGGAAGAGAACAACTCTTGAAAAGAAAAGGGCGCCACTTTTTTTAAATGTTTGAATCCCAAAAAATCGGAAATGGGATATTTACAACACAAAGAGAAAACAAAAATCATTAAAATAAGAGATGGAAAAATTCACCAAATCAATAGATATTCAAAAATATTAAATATTACACGTACCACAAAAGAATCAAGTAACGTAATCAAATAAAATAGTTATCATACCAATAGATATCATACCAATTAAGTAAATTAGGTAGTCAAATATCATATCAATGATATCAAGCATCATAACTATATCTAATAATCAAATAAAATATATCAGATACCATATTGTAACAATTTATTATTTGCTTATTGGGGGTTAAAGGAGTGGACTGAACAATTAATGTGCTTGAGGATAGGGTAAGCAAATAAATTGAAACGTTTGCGAACGGCTACTCGTGTTTTGGTTGGAGAGCGGATAAGGATTCCTTTATTTGGAGAGGACTGGACAAAAAAGAAATAAAAAACACACGAAGATTCCTAAACTATTGAATATTAGGACGCCATTTAAAAGAATAATCTTGTTGGTTAGAAAGAAAAGTTGTTCTTTCCTAAAAAATTTCAAGGGTGAATATTTTTTACGTGAAACATTACATAGTTATTTTTTTTCCAAATTTATTAACAAAACTTACATTGAGTTTAACCTACTAACAAAACAGAATCTAACAAAACAGACTTTAAAATTTTGGTTATGTACCAAATGACAAAAAGGATATACTGACTATCATGTTGAAATGCAATACCAAACTTTTCTGAATTATTAATTAATTATCAAAAGTTAAGTTTATTTAAAAGAAAACTAAAATATGACAATAAGCTGATCCATAAAATTTATATTTATTTAAAAACCTTTCAACTACCATGAACGCAAAGTATATTAACGAAAAATTTTTATTTAGAAAAATTTAACAAAACTACTTTCTTCACTGGCTAATTATTTCTTTTTAAATTATTAAAGGAAGTTTGTTACCTTGGGATTAGATACAAAAATACATGGGAGATACAAAATGGAGGCTGACAAACACCAAAACTGGGCCTCAGGTTATCTTGATGATAACTATATGATTCTTCAAAGATCAGCTGGTTATTTTTCACTCAAAACCATGTAGGCCCGCTTATCCCTCACAAACGCTGTTATCAGATCCCGTAACACGGAATACGGCAACAAACTGGTGATTATCTCGTTTCACAAAGATTGCCACATAGCATTTGAGATTAAATCACCTTTTTCTAACCAAAACTCATCGAATTAAATAAAAATTTGCCGGTTTTTAAAACTTCAAATCTGCGATGTTTCACCACTCAAACCCAAATTTGTTCTCTTTGACTGCTACACTAACGAATTTCCCATGACAAAATTCGTCATGACTTCAACAATGAAATCGACTGCTCTCGCAGTCGATTCACCGAGTAGTGATATCATCCTCCAAAAATCATCCCCTTGTCAACATACACTTTCCCACTAACCTAAGCGGAAATATTCATATTTATTTCCAGCGTAAATATCTAGGCGGAACCAAGATCAATCGAAAGAGCAATTATAATTATTATAAGCAGACTCGAAAATGTTTACATTATCAATCTCAGAGACGCAAAAAGATTAAGAATCTTTTTCGGTGTTTTATTATATAAGGGGTGAAACTAAAATGTGATCATATCAAATATAGCACATCTCATTAAATTTATTATGAAACATAAGAACTAATCTACGTCCTCTATGCAATGGATTAACTATGCATATCCAACAAAACATAATATTAAATAATAGGTACGCAAAAGAAAGATTAAAAAGTTTACTATTTCGTTGATCCATTTCGATTAAACATGTTTAATAGAGTCTAAAATTAATAATTCAAATTAAATAAGCAACAATAAATCATAGTATAACTATCACCACCTATAACAGGCAATTTAAAACAATGTCTTTATCCAGTTTCTTTTATTTTTTCAACTTTCTTATCCAGATCCTTATCTAGATCGAGACCATGAGATCCGGGTACGAATAGAAATGGCAAGGGCAGCGTTCTTAAAATTCAAACAATTATTCTGTGACAAAAATCTGAATACTGCGCTGAGACTGAGGTTTGTTGAACGTTACGTCTGGTCGCAACTATTGTACGGGGTAGAAACATGGACACTAAAAGCGCAAATAGTTAAAAAGATTGAAGCCTTTGAACTTTGGATATACCGGAGAATGTTGAGAATTCCATGGACTGCCAGGGTCACCAATGAGGAAGTGCTGAGAAGGATGGGTCGAGACAAAAAATTGTTGAGAACGATAAAAGTACGCAAGACTGCATACCTTGGACACATACTAAGAAATAATAAATATAGTCTTCTGCAGGTCATCATGCAGGGTAGAGTCGATGGCAAAAAGCGAATAGGTAGAAAGAGAAAGTCATGGCTGCGAAATATTCGAGACTGGACAAACATGACTGTAGACGAATTATTCCACGTTGCAAAAGACAGAGAAGCTTTTAAAAATGTGGTCGCCAACCTCCGTTAATGGGGACGGCACAGGAAGAAGAAGAAAAACTTTCTTAGCTTAAAAGTTCCACCACTTGAATAGGATGATAAAACCTATAAGGAAAAACTACTCACTATCTTTGAGCTGGAAAGTAGATTAACTGGACGTTGGCCTCCTGTACAGTCAACCCCTGAATACACGGGGGGCTCCATACTCAACTAGGTAGAAACTTTGGATTGACTCGGTACTCCCAACAGGATCACTAGAGATAGACTTAGTACTTAACTTTAAAATTACGTTTGGTGCTAAAGTTGAAATTAACATTGGATATATACATGGATTATACTTGGATTATATTTGGACATTGGGTTTACATTTTCATTGCCTTCGGACCAACCTTGGGCCTTAATTAAATGAGAAAAAAAAACAAAATCAAATAGGCGAAATAACAGAAAATAAAAATGTAAAGAAATACGAAAAAAATATCTTACCCTTGACGGGGGTCTCCCAATACACAATATCGAACTTCATTACACACTGGCTTAGCGGAAAATGAATTTAGATTATGAAGATATTCCGTTTTATAGAAAAAAAATTAAAAGGAGATACCATTACTTTGATGTGTGATCTGAACAGCCTCCGGGAATATTTGCAAACGGGATGTGATGGAATTGAAATTGACCCAACTAACAAGACACCTTTCGGCGCTTTCTTTGAGGGATTATCTTTTA
This sequence comes from Diabrotica undecimpunctata, assembly GCF_040954645.1. Taxonomy (NCBI): domain Eukaryota; kingdom Metazoa; phylum Arthropoda; class Insecta; order Coleoptera; family Chrysomelidae; genus Diabrotica; species Diabrotica undecimpunctata. The sequence goes on from NC_092809.1 coordinate 143,694,619, forward strand.
TATTTTCAAACAAGAAAGTGTCAGGGCTAAATTGATGGATTTAACAACTACATAAAGGATAATAAAAATCGAACAAACCGTTCGGTACTTGAAGTATTAGAGCAGTAATTTTATAAAAATGATTATTACGGTATTACAGTACGTATGGATGGACCTAACTATAAGTCAAAATAGATAAGTGGGTGGACGAAAACGAACTCGTGGTAAAATGTTTACTGAAATTTAAAATGATGTACGGGATGATTTAAAATTTAATAAAATAGCGGCATTTGGAATGGAATGTTATGTATCAAAATGTTGACACTTTACAAGTCAAGAAGAGACCAGTTACTACAAGAACACGGATACTAACAAATGGCTAATAACAACCGTAATAATTGAAACCACGCTATCCAAACTAAAAAACCGAAAAGCGCCGGAATTGGACGGGATAACAAACGAAATACTTAAGTACGGTGGAGAAAAGTTGACTGAGGAACTAAATTTTTTCTTTGAGAAAATACCGAATATCTGGCGAGAAAGTATACCCATCCCAATATTAAAAAAGGTGTAAAAGAAGATCCTAAAAACTAAAAATTTTTTGTTAAAATCCTTTATAAAAGGTATATAAATTAAAAAACCCAAACGGGCTATGTCATGAAAACAAAACGTTTTCGGAATCCATATTCCATCATCAGTGTCTAGGTGTACATGTTTTGAGCCTAATTTATATACCTTTTATAAAGGATTTTAACAAAAAATTTTTGTGATACATGGTATACAGCCAGCTACAGGAACTTAGTTTCCTTGTGGATCCTAAAAACTATTACCGGATAAGTCTCTTAAGCGCTGTAATGTTTAAAATCTGCTTAAAATCTGGAATATCTGCGAGGTAATAGAAAAAGCAATTAAATTTAACAAAACTGTTTGCATGTGCTTCGTGGACCTTACGAAGGTATTTGAGTCAGAGTAAGACTTGCAGATGTCCTTAAGCTATAAAGATCTAGAAATCTATACTCCGGGATTTGAGCACTCATCAAAGAAATGGACACCAATGGTACATTTGCAGAGAACTACGAACACAGAGAAGCGACACTTCTTTGAAGTTTCGTGGGTAAACCGCCAATGACAGTTAAACAACCAGAAAACTAATAGTCAATGGGCACATCACACAATATAAATTCTTAAATAAAATTTAGCATTTATGTTGACTTTCAATAAATATGAAATATTGCACTGAAAAGATAGTTACATGCAGGGCCGGCTTTTGTTGACATTCTTAATGGTGTAATTATTTTTGATTTACAAAAGGTTTCAAATACATCGCACAACGCAAAGTAATGGTGAAAATCGTATTGATGGAACCATAGATGAAAATACTTTTTTGTTTGTTCTGATGTTGGCATTGATAGACCAATAATACATCGATTCTTTCTGGCTTGTGTTGATATATATATATATATATATATATATATATATATATATATATATATATATATATATATATATATATATAGGGATTCTACAGTATTCACTGCCTTCCCTCGCTCAACCGTTTCCATCTCTCTCTGTTGTTCCATTCTCCATCGTTCAGTCCTCTCTTACTCATGGCGTCGTCTACTTCGTTCCTCCAGGATTTTCGGGGTCGTCCTCTTTTCCTCCTTCCTATGGGGCTCCATTCGGTTATTCTTTTTATCCATCTGCTGTCGCTAGCTCTTCTTACATGTCCATACCACTTTAGTCTTTTTTGTTCTATATATGTTAGTATGTCTGTTTCTATTGATGTTCTTTGCTTTATTTCGTCATTACTTCTCCTATCCATTCTTGTTACTCTGCAGCATCTTCGCAGGCATTCCATCTCTGTTGCTATTATCTTACTGCTGTTTTTCTTGTTTATGATCCAATTTTCGGCCCCATATGTCATAATACTTCGCACTAATGTTTTATAAATCTGCGTTTTTGTCTTCATATTTAGGTGTCTATCCCACCATACTGAGTTAAGTTGTCGGATTGCTGTTCTTGTTTGTCCTAATCTTTGTGTAATTTCTTCCTCTTTTGTTGCCTTTTTCGTGATTATAAACCCCAGGTATTTGAATTTATCCTTTCCTTTGATTGTTACGTTGTCATCAATCTGTAGATCTTCTATGTCTTCTTCACTTGTAGATAGGTACTCTGTTTTCGCGAGGTTAATATCTAGGCCAGCCTTGGTATATTCTTCTTGTAGTTTTTTCATCATGTAGCTGAGGTCGTCTTGGTCTTGTGCAATCACTACTTGATCGTCTGCAAAACTTAACTTAATGTATATGTTGTGTTGATACAAGATATAATTTGTTCGTCGTGGAATTTCCTAATAAATTATCTTTCGTAATATTTTCGAAAAATATCAAAGCCATTGTCTGCCACGGAAATTTCACAAACTCTGAAAATTCCAATTCTCTTTGGGTGACAAATGTTTGTGATCGACAACAAGAAACTTTATGTTGAAATCGATTGTTAATGTCTTGGAAACCTATTAAAATCATATTTTTCCTTTAAAGTCGAATATCGCAGTAAACGATATTCGACTAAAACGAATAAAAAACCAAGAAGTATTGTACGAGTATATTTCTATAAATATAAAAATGTAATAACCTAAAAAATAATCAAAAAAGAATTACGAATCATTACAAGAGAGCATTAGGAAGATAAAAAGAATATATATTATTGTCATTACACCATGATTCGGATATACATAGTAAATCCAGACTTTTAGTTTTAAGTAATATTTCGATACAATTTATTTTGTTTACTTTACAATAGATTCAGAGTTAATACATACGATTTTTAGTTGATTGGTATTGCCTTTAAAATTATTTGTAGTATCTAGTTTGCCTAAGCCGGATTTGTAACAATTATTTCTGGTTTTGTTGTTAATTGCGGTTAGTACAATTATTGTACTTGAAGTCAAAACGACGAACCATTGAACCTTCAGGCCCGATGCTGGGATTGAGAACTTTATTTTTATAATCCAATGGATATGAAACTTTAAAGCTTGCTTGGTACTCCGTAACCTTTAACTTCTTGCAGTAGAAATGTATATTTGGAACATTTACCTTTAAATAATTGGTCAAATCTTCCGTTGTCTGTTGTGTAATTATATTATGGTGTAAATAAATAATTATTGATTGGAGTAAGATTTATGTTTGTTTACTCTTAATATTGGCTATGAGCATGTGTGCTTGGTTGTAAATATAGTAATTGTCATCCACTTCTAGTCTGTTAAAATGTAACTAACTTAAAAAAATAATTACTGAAATACTAGATAATTGTGTCTGAGATTAGCGAACCGACTATACATACATTCAGTATCATTGCATATCCAAGATGGACGCCGCTACAAAATAACAGATTACATATTTGTTCACAACTACTTCAATATGGGTATCAAATGAAATGGCTTGACTAGTAGAAAAGAGTTCATTATAGAAAATCCAAAATGGCCGCCAACAAAATGGCGGATTACATATTTTCGTTGGGCGTACTGTTGTACGCTCATGATTTTTTTTATTTTTATTGGCTTCCGAAAGGCATTTGATCGTAATAAGTACCCTATATTGATCGAAGTTCTAAGAAACTTTGGTTTGGATGGCAGAGACGTTCGCATAATTGCAAATTTGTATTGGAATCAAACATAAGTTTTAGTAGACGGTTTGAAATCACATCGCCGTTTACTCCAAAAGAATGTTCAGAAATGCACTTTCTGAAAAACAGGTTTTTCTTTTTAAATATAAATTAATCATATCAATTAATTAATATAATAAATCAAGACATTTTAAATATAAATTAAACTTTTAACTATAAGCTTTAACTATAAACTTATATATTTTAACTATAACTATAAACTTTTAACCACTAAATAAATTAGATAAATGGTCAAATGCACTTGTTGAGTCGAGTATTTACCACAGGCGCCTACGGACTATCTTAAAACAACCAGTGTTAAAGAATAAGCACGTGTTGATGACAGTTAAGCAACCAGAATCGGGCATGCGTATACAAAAACGGTACACGTTTTAGAACGGTCGTGTTGCTTCTCTGTGTTCGTAGTTCTCTGACATTTGTAAGAAAATCAGTTAACTAATAAAATACCTATACAAAATAATAAAAGAGATGAGTAATAAATGTATTTTATGTAATTCCAAATAAAAAGCAAAATGAAATTATTTAGAAAACATCCCATATGTGTGTATATATAATTACAAATATTTCCTCTACCCTTTCTATGAAAAACACATTTTATCTCACATCTGCTTCCAGGTCCAACTTAAATTTAATAACATCATACGTTTTTTTCAGGGGCAGATTCTCCGAGGACCCTCCCAAAGGCTGCTGCGGAATTTTGTCGTGGAAGCCGGGCTCGCTGAGATGGTTCATAGCCCTCATAGCTCTAGTCGCCGTCTGCTGCGTTTTAGTGGGTACAGCTCTGGGCGCCATGAGGCCTTCCGGAAGGGACCATCTCACGGTTTCTCTACTAATGATAGGTGAGTTAATTACACACCCCTTTGTTGAAGGGAATGACGGAAATATAGATATGCTTTCAAAGGTGTTTCAAAGGGAAATTTAAAGGTTGTGTTGTTATATATAAATCATTTCGTCTTTATCGCAACAATTTTAATTTACGGAATAATTTTTCTTTTACATTTTTTTCTTGTCTTTCCTTTTTTTATATTCTGTAGTTTTACTGTTATCTTATCCAACACTAATTCGGAATAATGAATACTTTTCTTAATTTAACGTTTTCGACAATTATCGATAGTTTCCCAAATAATGATTACTGATTGTCCTTCAAAATGTATTATGTTGAATCCATCAGTTTAGATTAATCGAATATTTAATTTTTTGTATTCATTAGAAAATCACGCTGTATTCACTGTTACTGGTGAGAAATCTCATAAAACGAAGAGATAATGAGGAAACTAATTTCTATAGATGAAAAAATAATAATACATTCGAATTAAAAATTATATTTTGAGGATTTCAATTTTACAATAGCAGTTATAATAAAAACAGGATTATAAAAAGCACAAGTAGCGAACTATGAATGCAAGTTAGAATAGAATATATATATATATATATATATATATATATATATATATATATATATATATATATATATATATATATATATTTCCACAATCACAACTTGAAATGTTTGAAACTATAATGAAATGAAAAAATGTCATATAGCCTAAAGATTCCACTGTAGGATCACTACGTTCACAACGTAGTTAGTTAAACTCATATTTTGACATACATTTACAATTGGGAGAATCTATTGATATAAAAGGCTAGGATGTCACACTGTTTGTCCAGTAAGGTAACTACGCCACCTAGGAAAGAAATCTGAACTACCAACATCTACCAAAATTAAATATAATTAAATAAAAGCTGTAAAAATGCTGTTGAGACAGAAAAAATACACATTTCGGCATTGGAGCGTGTGATGCGTTAAATGAAAGGGCACTACACAGTATTTTCCATATTAATGAACGTATAGCGACATACAAGATACGATAGGGTACTATGGATAAAAATAGATTTACCATAACACAAATTTTGATTTTTTGACTTAAAGAATGCCTCAGGTTGAGTACAAAATAAACAACTGATTGAATCCTAACATGCGACATAGCATATGAAAGGGGAGAATATAACGAATATATTCAGATAGAAAAAATAAACAAGGCGACTACTAAAAGGGTAGATAGGGAATATACACAGTATCTTTTAAGAAGCACGGCAGTAGTTTCTTCTTGCTTTCTACATACTGATGTCGTTAACCTTACTGGTTCTTCTGCCTTTAGTTGATTTCTCCACTCAATGGCAACAGAGCCCCTACTTCAGACTACTTTTCCACCTTCTCAAGGAAGCTGTTGGTAGATTTAAAGGGAACCGATGGTCGTTCGGTGATTTCATCATATCTGGCTACCCCCGGCTATATGGATGTGGCACGTGGAGCCATAAGTGAGAGTTTGGTGTCTGATCAGGGCAAGTTATAAAAAACTATCTCTCGTCTATGGCGCTCGATGCGGCTGTTCTGATAAAAGGTACTACCTCTATAAGACAACCATATACCTCAAACCAAAACTGAAAGCAAACTGATGATTGGATATTTCGGTTTAACATATCCGTCTATCAGTTATTCTAGAAATCAGTTATTCTCTCATCTCTCTTATTTTTGTTAACAAGTAGGTACTAATATACTGCTTCTCTATCTGGCATTTGTCTCACTTCCATGATTCTATTAATTAAGCCTGTTTGCCAACGTATTCCTGTCTCTCTCAAAGCTGTCCACACTTTCCCACAAATATTATCTGGTCCAACTACTTTACTTTTCTTTATTTTTTAAAATGCTTTAACAAGTTTCTCGTTTATTATTTTGGTATCGATTGCGATTGTCTCCGTTAGCTCAATTGATTTTCTGGCAAATTCTTTATTTAATAAACTGTCAAAGTACTTTTTCCATCGCTTTTTGATATCCTTTTCGTGGACTAGTATGTTATTATTTTTATTTCGGATACATCTAATCTGATTAAAATCTTTAGCTTTCTTTGCTCGATGTTTGGCTATTTTCTATATCTTTATTTCATCATTCCCGGTATCAATTTGGCCTAAAAATTTTTATACCTAGTTTGGTCCTATGTTTCTGCTTTAGCTTTTGCTATTGCTACTTTAGCTGTCTGTTTGGCGACTATATATAGTTTTGTGTATAGTTTTTAAGATCTATGTCCGACGTATTTTCTTGCCACTGTTTATAAAATTTTCTACATTTTTTCTTAAATTTCGTTTGAACACCATAAGTTTCTTTATTCTCGAACTTCTATCATGAGGTTTTTTCTAGAGTATTCTATGAGCATCTCTAATAATACTGGCCATATTCCTCCAAATTATTATAATTCGCTTTTTACTTCCATGTCCAGCACAAGCAACTTATGCTGTTGGCTCACAGTCTCCTCAGTATGTATCCTAATTGCTCATAGAAAACCTTTTTTTTATTTTTTACCCAGGCCGATTTGAGGATCATACATTCAATACTTACCTTACCACAATAAATATAAATATACTTGGTATACAAATAATTAGCTACAAGTATAAATATCAGATTCCCAACAAACGTGAAATTTAATGTGACTACATACAAATTTCAGACCAGCCTAATCTAATTCTGATATAGGAGAAGCGACATCCTGAATACGAAACCGTCCTGCTCCCAAATTTTCTCTTTTTTCTCATAATTACTTATTCCCAAAGGTAAAGCGATACGACGGAAAGATAATTGTGACATACGGTATGCATGCAAGTTCTGAATTTTAATTTTTATCTTTATGACACATCTAGGAGACGCTCTCACACGAAAATTATACCTGGTTTTGCCAAAGTTGTTGAAATTTTGGCAGTAAACGCCAACTGGGCATATTAAGATAAACGTTATGCATTGCCCTTGTTTTTTTTTTCTACCTTCATAACTGAGTTGTTAAAAAGTTAGGTTTTATTGTGTAATAAGCACGTCACCAGCGGACATATTTAGAAGAAACAACTTTGTTGATAAGTTATAATGTAAGAACTTTCAAACATTTAAAAATATTTTTCGAGTAAATTTACTCAATCAGAAATATAACAGATGCAGAATTACTTCAAAATAACTTAAAAATACAGGGTAACAATTTAAAAATTTCTCTGAAACAGAAAAGGGAATTTTAAACAGTAATACTTTCTCTATTACTAAAATCTATTTTTACCAATTCGAAGCACTACACATTTTTCCGTATTTAAGGCTAGTGTAATAAATAATGCTTCACTTATCGTCTCGTATGGTAGATTTATTTAAAAGACACTAGATACTCATGATTTAGTTTATTAGTTATCTAAGTACAATACTAGATAGTACTCAGTTGACGTCGACAATACTAACTTAGACCGTTCTCTTGATTCTTCATTCTTAACAATAATGATAATGCCCTAATCCCGTGATTTCCAGCTATTTAACTCGCGTGGGTTTGTTGATATATTATTGTTTTTTACTTGTTTAATTTGTACACATTATTTAATAAGCTTTTGATTACATTGCAAATTTCACTAGGTCAGAGTGTGTCCTCGTTACAACGATATTTTCAATGTCGTAAACAAATAATATATTTTCGCAAATGTGTCACGTTATTAAAAAGATTACTTAAATCTGATGCTTAATTAAATCCCTTACACTAGTAACCACTGGGAATACCAAGTTAAAATATAGTCAAAGTCCATTTGAAGGGTTAGCTGGTTTGTGATTGGATTGGCATATATTTTTGTGTCATCAGCGTAGAACGATATTTTACTTGAGACATAATAAGGAACATCGCTGGTATAAACCGTAAAAAGCAGAGGTCCAAGGACAGAACCCTGAGGCACTCCACTTTCCACTAACCTGCCCTGTGAGAAAGATTCGCCAACTCTAACTTTGTAATGTCGATCTGTCAGGAAATCATCTATTCAACGAAGTAAAGTACCGTGAACTCCGAAATGTTCTAGCTTAACAACGTCGACCGGCTGTTTTCGTTATCGCTGATCGCGATTTTCGTTATCCGCGTCAACCGTGCCACTTAACCCCACGGATAAACAGAGTATTGACATACTGCTGTACAGGATACAGCATGACTGTATGTATACAGATTGGAAGGGAAGAAATATAGGGGAATAGGAAAATTCAACAAACACGAAACTTTCCACACAAAGATAATGATCAACGATTAATCAACTTGGAAAGAGTAGAAGGACGGTCAATTATAAGCACAATATTTGCACATAAAGATATACTGTAAACGGGGACATCAAAAAAGGAATAAAGAATCATGTCATCATGATTTTTATTTACTTTTAGTATCTTACAAACATTTCTTAAAACCGATCAATTAAGTCCAATCCAAATTTTCGTCGGTTTAAAATAAATGTAGCGAAAAATAACAGATTAAAACATAAATTGCGATAACGCTTAAGTAGATACACATAAAAGTATGCCGCGTCGGAAAAAATGGCGCCAAAGGCGTCGTAGCGACGCTTTCAGCGGATAAATGAACATCGAGTAAAAAGGGACGACTAAAGAGTTATTTAAAAGTTGCTAGCATTCCATGCATTTTGTACTATAAGGAAAAAATACTTTGACAGAAATACAGAGAAAGCAATCACTAACTAAATGAGTTTCAGTTTAAAAAAGTGAAGTTATGTGAAAATATTTGCATGTAAACTATTTGCTTTCCAGTGGCTGTCAGTTACACGTTATCGTTTATATAAAGGTAGAGGGATTATTGTTATTCCACTCTTTCATACTTAACCCCTGTTAGTCAAGTTTCTAGATCATTATGTTTTAACGAATCTATTTTTTAATTTATTTGAAAAATGTGCTGAAGTAATTCAATGGAACAAAAAATAGAGCTATACAAATAATGTCAAAAACTACCTACTTAGCTTTTAGTTTCAATTGCAGTGGCGACAATTTCTGATAACACTAGTAACTAAGTTAACGTAGCAGTGGCGTTTTAAAAATACTTATAATTTATAATAGGTAAAATTATTGAAAATATGTACAAATGATAGCCAATTTATTAAAAAGTACCTAATATTAGATTATTTGGTATATTTGAAACAATTACTCATTACTCGTTGTTAAGAACTGTTTAAACTTTAAACCCGGTATTATTTATAGTACCTATTATTACTTCAACAGCTTATGGATAATAGATAAAAGAAACATTTGTGAGTACATCGTATCCTAATGTTTTATTATGTTATTCACTTTCACAATAAGATCCAATCTCGTCGCTAGAATCATTTAAATCAATCATTAACGTTTCAGGTATTACACCTATGCGACAAACCTTTTTTAAGTACTTATTTTTGACCTTCACAGCAGACACTCTCTTCCAGTTGTTTATAGTTACTTTGACAACATACATTTTCATGCCCAAAAACACTCTGATTTTTTTCAGATTGTTTTGGAGCAAAATATTTGAATTTTCAACGAATTTTTAGGTTATGTAGGTACTTTTTGGCAAATTTCTAAATAATTATTTTTCGTGTATTTTTTTTTCGTCCTAAAGATTTAAAAAACCGATTTTTTTATGATGATCCCATGTTTTTAGTAGTTAACCTTAACAGCATGTGAATCAACTATTTTGGATTAAGGATTTTTCAACTATTTTTTCCGTTTTTTTTTTAATAACAGTGTCATGTTGGTCATTTTTACACCAAAATATTGTTGTGATCTGCTTTATGATGTTTTATTATTAATTAACACTAATTTAATTAATCCAATTATTTAATTAATTAATTCACTAATTTATGCAGAGTCATACAATTACTATTAAAAATTCTCAGGGTGCCTTCTTAATTTTACTTTAATCAGTTTACTTTATATATCTCTTCTAGAGGGTTCAGTATCTCCTAGTTGCTCATAATCGGGATAGAACAGGAAACGGAACTAACATTAAAACAACATAAATATGCACACAAATTATTATTTATTTTCAATAAGCAATACGATGAATATTAATAAATAACTTTTGTGGGCAATTATCTTTCCCAACAAACTCCTATACTCTAAATTTAATTTTAATTACAAACTATCTATTGATCTGTTTTATAATAATATCTACTAAAAATTGACCATATAAAATATAATTTATTCACAAAAAATAACTCTTTGAAACTTGGAATCTTAGTTCGTATGCTTATATTTGATTTTATCTTTAGAATATCTTTTTTCTAAAATAAGTTTTCTTTCATTCAAATTATTTGACTGACCTTTATTTTTTTACACCAATGATGTCTCCTCTCGATCAAACCACAGTTCCTTCCTTGATTGAGTATGTCCGGCTACCATCAAATCTTTCCCGTTCTCAGCATCGATCCAAACCGCATACCAGCAAACTACTCCTCCGAAAACACAAGCCCAAGCCTCTTTTGACCGGTACTCTTTATTCACAAATTCTCCTTTCTTTCTCAATTATATATTATCTCGTGGACTATGCAGACTCAAAAAGAGGTATTAATCTTCTCGATTTTGATCTGCTCTCAGCTTCCACCTTTTTCACTAACAAACGAAAACACTGGTACTCAGATTGACTACACGAAAACACGTCTTCTCTTCTGGTCTGCCGGTAACATAATAAAAAGTTTTCAATCTCCCCAGACAACCTTCTCAACTCTCTCATTCCCCATCATTCCTTTTTAACCAATCATAAGCATTCATCTTTCCCACTTATTTTCGATTTAGAAAATTTCCAACATAATATTTAAAACAAATAAACTACTTTCACTCAAATTACTTTTCAGAAACCATTAACAATTTTGCCTTTTTCAACAGAAATAAGTTTCCAAATTCTTGTTATCTCATATCTAAATCTAATTCTTATTTACTTTCGAAAAATGCCCACCGCAAAATACAATTACAAGTTTATTCTTAAATCGATAATTACGGGTTCCATTGACCTTTCACTATTCACTCAGTCTTTCAAGGAAAAACTCGTCCGGGTCCAGTCACGGAACAATGTCTTCTCTTATTCTAACTATTACAAATAAGTACAGGGTTGTATTTTAACTTATATGCCCGCGGTATATTAAAATAATAAAAAAACTCTTTATTCTATTTTTGATCGATAAACTGATCCATAACAATATATATACTCTAAATTCGAAAAAACTGCATTTTTCTGTAATTTTTTTCATATTTTAAGCACATTACCTCATTTTAAATGTGGCAAATAACCATTTTAGTTCCCTCCCTTTATTTGAGTGGTAATAATCATTTAAATATTGTCATTTATGGATTTTTAATCAATAATGAGTTTTTATAAAACTACAAAATAGTAAAAAAATTTCAATTACATTAATTTAAATTCAATTACATTAACTTAATTTATAAATACGAAAAAGGTAATATGAAAATGGTAATTCCGATTAAGAAATCTGAAGAAACAATTAAGATGAAGAAATATCTTCTTATAAATAAAAATCTATTAAATAAAAACTTTTTTGGATATATTTAGTTAAGGTTATGTGCTAAAACGTGGGAAAATATAAAAAGAGGGTTTTGTGGTAGTTTGAGCATGTTCTGATCTGAAAATAACGAACCTGATCCCGCTATTAATAATAACGAAAAAACATATCAAAAATCGTTATTTATTGACATGCAGTTGAGTTTATGTGCTAAAAACACAAAAAAATGTTTTTTTTTTAAGTTTGAGGATGTTCCGGAGAGAAAATAGAAACAACGAAAGAACTATTCAAAAGAACGGAAAAAATACACGAAAAATAATTGTTTAAAAAAAAATATTAGTAACAATTCATTTGCTACCTAGAGCCCGTAACATCTCAGAGTCAGCCCAGCACCTCTTTTTTTTGGTCGAATCTGATCGAACTATTCAAGCTGTTTCGTAATTCTGACAGAGATAAGCTTGCTTCGTAGGAAACAGCCCGTCATTCCATTTCTGATCGCAAAGTGGGTCACTTGTGTTGTGTTTTGCCGAAAATGTCCATCAGAAGGAAAAACCCAATCTTTCATTCCAAATATTTAACTGCTTTGTTTGTCTTCATGTACTATTGGTCGTTCAGTTTTAATTTTTTATCTGTCCCGAAATAAATACAAGTAGTCATATCTGGTTGACGTTTCTTCTGATGGACTTTAAAGGACCGATGGAATTAAGTAGGCCACTAGCAGGGACTTGATAGGGCCGAGGCGGTCTGGTCCAAAATCACCATAATCGATGATGATTAGAGCCCTTTGACGGGGAATACGTAACTACATATATATAATTTTGTTTCATACGCTATGTTTTTGCTTTTATTTCACGAAGAAAGAATTCTAAACAAAATAAGAATTTGGGTTAACTTAATTTAAATTGTTTTAATTTTATTTTGATTATTTTGAAAGAAAGTAATATGTTTTTTTATTATTTACCACAATTTATTTATATTTTTACATATTTATTTAATTTTTACAATAAATATGTAAAAATGTTTTGGTTTGCCGGCAAACGAATCATTTGAAAATTTAAAATTAACCGTATGCATTTTACAATAATATAGGTCAAATATTTCTCTTTAGATAAATTTGTCAACACATTCAGTAAATGATATGTATTTAAGATTATCTGGTAGACTCTCTAATCCTTAATTTATATTGAATCATTTTGAATCATTCGCAGACAAGGTGTATGCGTATATATATATACATATATATATATATATATATATATATATATATATATATATATATATATATATATATATATATATATATATATATATATATATATATATATATATAACATATTTCTTTGGTAGATAACTGTCGGGAAAGCGTCAGGTAAAGGATTGGCTAAAGATGGTATAAGCCAGTTTGGTGAAGAACTTTATTGGAAATGTGAAAATTTCGGTGGTAGGCTGTCACCTTCATCAGCACCTAAATGGAAAACTTATTTAGCTCGAATGATGGAAGTTAGCATCTAAAACTTACATTGAAAATGTTCAGTTAGTCCTTGTAGCGAAAATTGTCATAAAATATGTTGAAAAATAATTTAAATTTTAAATAAAAACATAAAAGGGTATTTTTACAAATACAACACAAAAATATCTAAAAACAACCAAAAACTACAACATCATGTCAAAGGAACATCAAAATGAGGAAGTAGAATAGAAGAATTCTTCTTCTCATTTGTGGAAAATCTTCCTATCTGCTGTCAATATTTCGATGTCATATGTAACAAGGTTATGTTTATATTTACACCTCGTGCAATAACATGGAACCACCAGTTGGAACAAAACTTTAAAAAAATTAATAAAAATTACAATCAGCTGGTAAATGAAATCTGTACTCAAGTGCAGGTAGGTCATCTGTGTATGTTATGATAAGTTGCCTCCATATTCCAATCTGTTACGTCTTGTCAAGACTTGTTGAAGCAAAAATGAGTAAATACAACCGTTGATTGAATAACCCAATTCAATGGGTTATTCAATCAACGATACAACTCAAGTTTTATACATCTTTCTTATAGTTCATAGAAGAGCTACAGTAATGGATGTAGCACATTTCTATGAAATTTCTCTTGAATTGGTTGTCAACCTTTTTTAATACTTCCACATATAAATAGTTGTCATAGTTGGCAATGTGTCCAGTATTCTTAATATGTTTGCTAAAAGCTGTACTTGTATGTTTTATTTATTCAATCATAATATTTTTTCTTGTCTTCAATTCGTTCATTTTGAGTGCCTCAAACACTATGTATCATTTGTTGTGTTACAAATTGTCTCGGTTCATTTTAGTAAACGCTTGGAAGTTAGCTGTGGCTAGGTCCCCACCTAGAACAGGTGCAATAACATTGAAATTCACAACACTTCAACAACAGAAAAACACTCCCCGTCCTTTGAACATGAGAAACATAGGTAAGAAGAACTTAGAGACTTAAAACAAAAACTTGATGTCTACTCGATCAATGCCAAAAATGAAATACGAAACGAAATATGAACATATTGGATCAAAATTGACTCAACAAATGCTACATTACAAACCGAAAGAAATTAGTGTGGGAGGTCCCTTAAAAAGATAATGCCAGAACTTATGCAAAATGCCTAAATTGTAATTGTAATCTTAAAAATTTCTAGCATCTCCCTTTTTATTTTTTCCGTTTGTTTTAAATAGATTTCCAGTCCTCTTGTCACCTTCAATAATAAATCAAATTTATTGTCTTTATGCTCTTTTATTAGGGATTCTTCATGTACCTTTGGATCTTTTAAACATCTCTTCTTTTCTGTTACTTCATATATAAACATATTGACATTCCTATTATTTTGTTAAAATTTTATTTTCTTCTTATCTTATTTCCTTTTTTCCAATTTGTTGTTAGAAGAAGCTTTAGAGAAAAAAAATCTGTGGCGCCCTTTCCGCAATAAGGTTTTCATTTGGTTCTTTATTCTGTTCATATAATATTTCTGGTTTAGCTCTAGTAACTACTCGTATTATCTTCTATACTTTTCTTTTCTTTCTCCCCAATTTTACTTTAGTTTATGTATCAAAGGAAATATCCAAAAAACCACGCCCACATCTCTTTAGATTTTAAACAATACGGCCTCGTTCCTTTAGTATGCCTTAAACATTACCAACGTTATGCTACAAGATGATTATATTTTTACAACTATGATCCACTATAATCATTAAAGAGTCATTATAATGTATGTTTATATAATGTAATGTGTATAGTATAGTATTGAGTATCGGTAATAATGTAAAAATTCGTTCTAAAAGAATATAAAGCTAAAGCTATAAAAAACTACATCTTGTCTATAGTATTCATGTTTATTTTTAACTGCAAATACCCAATTAACCTACAGCGTGATAGCTTACCTATAATCTATTCACATTTGTTTTAAAAACTATCAGCTATCCTACGAAAAAAATTCTATACTTGAT